>NW_008824283.1:4798808-4852956 GCF_000699105.1 Pygoscelis adeliae | reverse complement strand
TAAAAAAAATAATTGAAGATACCTGGTGAAATTACTTAAATTTCAATTCTGTGCTATGCTTTTCAGTGTTCGTGGCTTATTGCCACTGGCACCTAAATGCAAAAGCTCACTAGTGCCATTCTGCCATTGGCTGCTATTCAGACCAGCAAATGGCTTACAAAACACTCAGTTGAGATTTTGTTTACATCTTTGCTTTATAGTTTCAAGGGTCCATAGCATCACGTACATAAACATTTTGATGTCTTCTAATGTAGAGGTTGCTTATGAGAGAGTAACTTCAGATGCTAAATATTCATCTTAACACCATTACTAATTATACAATAATTCAGACTCAGTATTGCAGCAACCCTCCCATCTTATTCTTGTGCTAGAAGAGAAACGCAACCACTGTGCTGAGATCCCCACACACTCTAATTTAAGGGGCAGAGAACTAATATGCAGATTCCTTATTCCACTACAGGCTCCATAGAATGTTTAGACAAACCCTCCCCCCATTAGTTAGATGCCAAAAAGTGTTAACATTATTTATAACATTCTCTCTCAAAAAAAAATATACCCTGCAAGACAGATTTTCACAGGAACAAATTTATAGCCTAGATTGCTTTGATTTCAACTTGGTTGCAAAAGTCACAGTTACATTCCCCCTAAACTGAATCACTCCCTTGGGAGGAGGAAGGTAGTTGTAGCACAAGCACTGAAGGTGCCTCATCTTGAAATAAAGAACATGCATTGAGGGGTTGCCCTTAGCAAAGATGACAGTAGGAGTGCAAAAGCTGAAAGTCTTTGAGCATCCTGTCTAATGAACATGTTTACAGGTTTATCCTGTAATGGCATGCTGGCTGGTAACACTGAAAAGTTTTGCTTGCAGCTTGCATTTCAAGACATGCCCAAGTAATCTGTTTGACAGGTAATGAAACTGCTATTACCTGTAGCTTGAAGCAGAGTTCTTAAAAATATCCTTTTCATATTGACTTGTAATGAAATTAATTATGTTTTCCTGCAAGCTGGAACCCATAGCTAAAACCAGAGTCTAACGGAACCAACCAGGGCTAAGACGGTGGTAAAAGAACTCTTAAAACACAGAACAGAAAAAATGACTCCTGGTCTTTGACAGAGTGACTTGGCTCCCTGTAGGGGGATAAGGGTTAAATCTCATCACAAACAGCCAGAAGCTCTTGCAGTCCACTAACAAGGGTGGGGGATTACCAGGAGCTCCACATCTGTTATTGACAATGCTGATGAGCCTAATTGGCAACATGCAGCTGATCCCCCTGAAGCAGCAAGGGAGAGAAACAAATACAGAGCAAAAAGGTGGATAAGAGCTTGAGCAATGCACTTCCCAGAGTGGCTCTCTGGATAACCTACTCCTGCATGCTGCAGCTCACTGGCCCCCTCTAGCAGAGAAACTACTGGGGGTTGGGGGACTGCTGCAGGCTTTGCACTAGTGCAACAGTGGAGTTCTGGCAGACAAACAGAATAGACATAAGCAAACAACATACATGACAGCAAGACTTGTCAGAGAAGCCCACTACTTTCTGTTAGAACAAACAAACAGTACCCTACCTGTCTCCCACAAAACAATTTGCTAAGAAATACAGTCCTGAGTTATCAGAAAAATCCTGAAGTCTGTGACACTACTTTTTTAATATATGTATTAAAATATTAATTTAAATTAAAAAATTACCTGTATTTTACCAGTTTAATTTATGATCTATTATGAGTATGCTCTAACAGTTACACTACACTCAAAGCGGGATATTCTTGTTCCTTACCAAAATACTAATGCCATCTAGCATGGCTTGGCTTTGACTAGGGCTCACGCTCTGCAGTTCAATTGCTAAGTTGTTACGATATTATAGTAGCTATCTTAAGAGTTAGGAGAAGAAAAAAAAAAAGATGTCATCAGGCCTGATATCATAAAATTAAGTACATCCCAGGTTCCCAAAGTGACCTTCAATCTTTTATTATCACTTACAAAATACTGGTTGGTGTCCAAGGAATTTTATTAAAGGAGTTCCCCATTGCAAACACTAACCTATACAACTGGATTCCCTTTCAAGCCTCTTTCCCCAGCAAGATTCCAGCTGCCAAGATATGCTGTCAATGGCCATGAAGTATGCTTAATTAAAATATGATTAGAGTAGTGATGTCACCACATGCCAGAAATATGCCAAAAGGAGAGCCAAAGTGTAATTAGTGAGCAACTGCAGCTACACAGAGTCTTCAGAAAAAGCAAAGCTAGGTGAAAGTGTAAGTCCAGCCCAGCCCAGCTCACTCACACTCTACCAGACTTGCTCTGGCCACCAGTGACACCCATATTGACCTCAGTTTCCTAATTAGTTGTAATGTGTTTGAAAGTCATTGTAAAGACTCTCTGGGGATATATATATTTTTTTTAAAGCTATTCATTATCTTGTGAGGTCAATACATTCTCTCTGTACTAACAGAATAAAAGGGACAAGTTAGGACAAACTAAACCAGCCTTGCATCCTTCTTGGAGTTTCCCAGACTTCATATGTCTTAAGCTTTACTCTATCCTGGAACAGATTCTGACATTTAATTTACTTCCCTTTTGACTACAGGTAGTCATTAGAAAGAACAGTCAGGATTTTGGTATTATGACCCACCTTAATATTGACAACTGTAAAAATCTATCCAAACACCATTATAGACATTTTAGCCAAGACATCTACCTCAGCTGAATTCACAAAGTGTGCAGCAAAAGAGTATGATGACTCATCTTTCATCAGCAATCAATGAAGTTTTCAAGCAACAATACTGTTTTCTGTTAACATGAAGTCTCAAGATGACTGCCTAGTTAGAAATTAAAGAGACATCCACATTAGGAAAGATAGGTGTATTAAACATGTCTGTCTTTCTCCAAGGATTATCAAGACCTAACAGGGAAATGATTCAAAAAAAAAAAAGGTTATAACTCATAGCATCCTAGAACACTTCTTGAAAATACTCTCTGGCAGATCCTCAGATCCTTCAGTTCTTTCACAGTCTTTTTTTTTTTTAAATACACACTTCTCTCATTCTGAAGTTTATTCACAAATTTTGTGAGATCATAACTAATATCCTTCCAGGTGGCATTTGTCAACACATCCTAGAGTGCTGAACTGCTATGAGAGCTGTTTCATCATTTGGGATTATGAATGCCCTATCCCAAACACTTCAAAAATCCCCAGATCAAACTTAGCCACCAGCTGCATATAAAATAAGTTTATTTCACTTCATATTGAAATTAATGATTTATTTAGTGAAACAAAGTTATTTTTGCTCCATGTTCAGATAGTAGCCAGACTTAAAGGGGCATTTAGAAAACTAGTCTTGCTGAAAAGCTGTCTGCAAGCTCCGATCCAGCACCCACATGAGCCTAGTGCCCCACTAGGGTTAAGCATGGGTTCCTCATACCTCACCCAGGGTTTTGCGTGCTTCTAAAATCCACAAACCACTTAGGGCCCTCTCCAGGCACATAAATTCAATTTCAAAGCAGGACATACAAATTCAGCAATCAAACCTTAAAGTTCAGACTTTTCCTCTGCCTCCAGAAGGCCGCTCTCCCATTCTGTTTATTCTCACATGCCTTTAATTGAATTTCTTGCCATTTCACATGCACTGTAATAGATTTGTTTTACACCATCAGGAAACAAGTTTTTAAACATGTGCTATGCATTAAATATCACATATATTCAGCAGGGAAAGAAAAAACATTTCTTGAGAAGTATAGTAATTTTTACAGTCTCTGGTTTCTAATAAATTTTTACAGCAATCCTAAACTGCATTAGCAAGTTCCAGTTTATTGTCAAGCTTCCGCACAACATGCCTCAATGACATGTCAAATCTTTACCAAGGCAGTTGAATTCCTAAAGCCGTCCTCATTGGCAGGAAAACTTGTCAGATTAAATTGCCACCTTTTGTCAAGTAAAGATATATGATCTGATATCCCTCTGCCACTGATGACACAAGTTGTCCTTTCACTTCAGATATATTTTGAATCTCCAGTGTTTCTCACTATAAGCAAAGATGGAGCTCATGGCGAGAGGGGAAATATTGCTTGCTGACCACTTTAAACATCGTTTATTGTAGATATAGACAAAGAAATAAAAGACTCCTATATTTTTTAAATTCAGTTTCGTTTAGTTTCCACATTGTTTCAGGGTATTTGCTTATCTGTCTAGGCAATCAAAACGTAAAAGTATTTTCATTGTTTCTGGTCTCTCCTAAGTGCTGTTTCCATAATGTTGCCCAAATGTGTATTTACTGTTTCTAAATATTCTTAAAGAGGTTACTGTGTGTTACTGCTACTCTTTACAACAAGACCCTAGAACCAGAGTTTTGCAGGAAAGAATTAACTGTTACAACACGTGTATTATTACATAGCACAGATTATGGAATAGGTTTTTGAATGGAACAGAATTTGGCTTTGTGTAATGCCTTTTACAATCACAATATGGCAAATTGCTTTACAAAGTTAATACTCACATTAAGCAACAAAACCAGACAAACCAGTTAAGAAGTTAGCAAGTCCGCCACCTCAGTGATCGATAGCAGTACATACATCATGGAAGGTACCACAAATGCTGCTAGGACCATTTCAAAGCCCCAGAGCACTCAGTGGAAATTTCAGTGCAAGATGAAAGTCCTCCAGGATGACGGGCTGAATTTTTCCAGGCAAGAATTTACTGAGCTAGGAAGCACCTAGCATGAAGTCAGGAATGCAGACATCATCTGTTGCAGCTATGCAACTAACCAGTCAGATGCAAGCAGCATCCACCCCCCTCCATGGAAAGTTTCGTGTGATCTTTCTGTATATAAAGTCATGAGATGGCCAGAAGCATAGCACTTTTACAGTGTAGAAGTGCCTCTAAGAGCCCAATATAGAACTTAAACCTTGTGGGGAGTCAGTTTCTGGGACCTAGATTACACCCAAGACTTGAGGAACAGAACAATTTAGGTACTTTCCACCTTTCTTGTTGTAGCATTTACATTGAAGTTTTACTTCCATCAGCATTTTTCAAATAATAACAATTCAAAATCCTGCTGTTGGCTTACTAATTCAAAATGTAACATATGACCCTGATACAAAGGATATTCTAAGCAGCCTCCCTAACTTGGGGTAAAAACAAAACCAAAGATCAGCAAAATATTTCTGACATACCTATGCAACAAACTTTTTCTAGGCTTCTTTATAAGTCGTATTTACACATTTAAGCTTGAAAGAGTTTTGTATTTACACTCCCCACCCCCCAAAAAAACCCAAGTCCCAGAGCTCTCTGTACATTAGAAATTCAAAACAAGTTTCAGACAATTTTTTTTTTTTTCCCTTGGAAGAACAAAGCAACCATGTCTCTAACTATTGCGGAGAGAACTAAATTGCACCTCTATCTACAGTTTTTCAGTCATGAATTGGAAGTTACAGGTGATGCAGCTTAAGGCTTTCTAGGCCATAGGAGCAGAACTTAAACTTTTGTGCTACCTCAAAGACAAAATTCTGTTGAGCTGAACTAGTATGCTTTGGAAAGTTGATTCCACTGTATAAAATAGAAATTCCTAATAGCAGGTAAAAAGTTTTCCAAAGTCCTCTGAAGCACTAGTGCTGATTAGTACTTTATTTCCTCACCTGCTTGCAGGAACACAGATTGCTTACTCTGTTCTCGTCACGAGCTGAAATGGCTCCTAGCAGTGCCTGGGAGCATAATTAAAAAAAATTGTGCCCCAGAGAAAGCTGCTGAGAAGCCTGAGCTAACTCAGAACTGCATTCACAGCTTTTCCAACTGACAGCAATAGGTGGGTTGCATAGCAAGTTCAACAGACAATCAGATTTAAAGTGATGCTGGAAATTTTCTGGGATTTTATGAAATTTTGCAAGCTTCTCCAAGCAAGCTGAACAGAAGTTCAAGCTGCAAACAATCAATACAGAACAGATGAGAATTTAAAACTGGTAAGAGTAGATATTGGGTAGTGTTTTTGGAAGTGGTAGTATTAGTGAATAAAATAATTCCAATTGAATTTAATCACTGAAGTTTTAAGTGATCACAAAATGCTCAAAAAGGGATTATTTTTTTTTTCTTACCCAATATGGACTCTTTCCACTAACCTTTTCTATGATCCTAGACCCCAATTTAGATGATCCCATTATCATCTTCAAAGAAGAAAGCTATATTAGGAAAATGAAGCTATAGACTAATGTTACCTTATTAAAATCCTATTTACATAGAATTAACATAAATACAAGTTGATAAACCATATGCTATCACATCTGTTCCTCTGTGTATTAATAACAAAAGTGTCCCCTATAGGGCTCTCAAATTAATATGTATTAGAATATATTAAAAAGTATTTGGATTCTCATGACAGTATAATTTGTAGCTAGATTATTTGTAGGCTTCTAGCTTGGAATTATTGCTGTTGCACTATGCATCAGCTGCTTCTTCTAGTGTGATTAAAGTACAACACCTGGCTCTTCTGGTATTAAAACTTTATGGAACTGTATCAGTTTTCAAATACTCAGCTTGTTACCTTTCAAGTATTTTCAGATTAAAAGTGTCAGAATATTTCAGTCCTTTGCCAACCACAGCATCATTTAGGAGCTTTGTTTTCCAACTTCTAGGACACTTAATATATGTCAAACACCAGCAGTGTTTACTAATTAGGTTAGGGAAAAAAAAATAACAACTGAAACAAGAAAGTTTTAGATCTGAAACTTAGAGAGATACATATTCCATTTTAATAGCCAAACATTCTTCAAATATATGTTTGCATCTTCCAATGAAACTATCAGATGCCTCCCTGCACTGAACAAAGCAGGTGTTCGTATTTACTCTTGAAGACTACACTGCACCAAACAGTATAAATCAGCTCTGGCTTGTTGGAAGCAGTGTAGGACTACTGCCTTTCTGAACAGCTCCCCCATTTTATACTCACAGCTATTACAATCAACATTGATCAACATTAGCTTGAAAGAGATAAAAAAGGTTGGGTTTTTTTCTTTAAATAAAAAAAAAAAATTCTACCAAGGAACCCTATTTTAGCAAGAAACTGGGATGAAGCTTTTCCTAACTGCATCTTGCCCTTCTAGACTGCCACTGGCTATGCAAGAAATCACATTTCTCTAAAGGAATTTTAGTGGATTATCACCGTGAACATCTCTGTCCCACACCATCCAAAGCAAGAGTTGCATTTTCATACTTGCAAACGTTAAGTTGGCCTGTAGTAGCCGCAGAGGTAGGTAAGGAAACCACGCCACCCACAGCTCCATTTCAAGTGGGACTAACAGCATTCCAACTGCAGCCATCTCCACGAAAGCAGCTGCTTCATCAGTTGTACTGCAGGGGGTGTGTGTGTGTGTGTGAAGATTCCACTAATACCAGCAGTGAACCGTTCTCTCTGAACATTAGATTTAGTTTCCTGTCACTATTCTTGCTTCTGTTTGTTGCTTACAGGTAGCCGATAGAAGCATATCAGATAGACATGAAGGAAGCTTGCATATTGACATTTGCATCAGACTACTTCACTAAGAGGAAATTGGTAAAGACTGGGGGAATATTTTGGGAGACCAGAAAAGTCTCATTGCCTTACTGTTTTTATACTTACATTTATTTATTTTCTTTGATATAAGTTGTGCAACTAAAAAAATAGTCACAAAAACATTTTTTAGGTCAGATACAAGGTTTCTGCTTAGTTTTAAAAACTAAATGCCAAAATAAGAAACTACAGATAATGTGTCTTTAGAACTACTATGGCCTCTTCTTTGTAGAGGAGAGACTACCCTCAGGGGCTACCTATCAAAGACTGCCCTCACAATACCACTGTAAAACGCTTCCCCCATTTTAAAGGTTAATAAAAAAAAGAAAAAAGCTGTACGTGGGCAAGTCATTTAAAGAGCTAGACAAAACCAGAGTTAAATAAAACACTTCTAAGTCTGTTACGAGTATCCAGGCCACAGGGTGAGTACACTGCACTCCCAGCAGCCATCTTTAAGAGAAGAGGAGGCTGGAGGAGGGACCAGCATGAAGCAGAGGCAAGCAGTATAGTACTAGCTGGCAGGAGCACAGATAAGTGCCCTGAGGTCACCACAACGTTTCCCCCAGCTTTGGCAGGATTTCCGCACCCAGTCACAGAAAGCAGCCTGGCCTCACGGCCACCTGACACTTTCCTTTATGGTTTGGTCCTTCTGTACTTTTCAAACTCAGGATTCCTACTTTGGTGTTTCTCATGAAGTATCTCCCTAAATAAACCAAGCATTACCAAAGACATTATTAAAGTTCACCTAGTCACGCCTGCTGCTATAAGACCGTCCATAACTGCCGCCTCTCACAGCCTCGCTGCGCCTCAGCCACACACCCAGGCTGTGAGGTGCCCTAACCGCCCCCACACGTGCCTCAAATGGCCACACTCTAACTGCAGGTAGCTCCCTTACACACCTTGAATTAGTTTATTAAAAAAGAAAAACAGCGTAGGAAAATGCCAGCTCACTTCCTAAGAATACTTTTTAAACTAAGCCAGACACCAGACACAAACCAACCAACCAAAAACACCCACACACCTTTTTTTTTTTTTTTTTTAATTTTTTTTTTTACCTGAGCCACAGGGAACTATGACAGTCCTCTTCCCCAGATCAGCTCCAGCATTCCCACAATGTTTCAGGCTATTTCTTCACCAAACACATAGCAACTCACCAGTGGCACACCACTTTGACAGACCCAAGCTGTGGGCCCAAGGAGCAGCCCAGCAACTGCCGGGCCCCTCAGAGAGGGTGTACATCGGCCAGGGGCAGCAGCCAGAGCCCACCCCACACAGCCAGACCTTTCCTCCAGCTGCTGCCCTCACATTTTGAGGAGGGCTGGCAAACTGAGCCAGAGCTGATTCTTTTCACCTGAAGACAAGAACATGCTTGTTGACTCTCTACCAAGCTGGTTACATAAAGAAAAGCTCAGCTTAACTCCAACCCCTGCTGTTCCACACTAATAAAAAAATACTGTGCTTGTTGTACCTCCCGTCAGACACCTGTGGCTTGTTTGTTTTCCAGTCAAACTGAGAGTTTGTTTAGTTTTTTCTTGTGGTCTTTGAAACAGTACATCAAAACATTTCTACTCTGTGGATAATTTTTTAGTTTAACTTCATCACTTATGAGAATGACAGCTATATATTTATAAATCAGAATTACATTTCATTGTCGGGCTACTTTAGGGTTTAGATTTCTAGCATATATTTCTAAAAAGTGATCTTAGGGATTTAAAGTACCTCAGTTTTTTGGATAACCATGAAATGCTCCAAATCAAAACCCATAGCTCTTATAGTAGGTCTACAATGCTGTACGCGTGCTATCTCTGTTCACAGCTATTCCTCTGTTCAGGAAACTGAGACTCAGAGAAGTGGCGGGAGTGGCACCCCCTTACAGGAGGAGCCCCCTCATCCCCAGCAGGGAGCCCTGGGGACACGCCGCCTTCCTGACCGCCCACCACACAGGCTGCTGGACGTCCCGGGAACATTTTAAGACACCTAGTGATCGACCCAGAAGTACAGGTGTATTTACATTTTTTTTACTTTTATACACTTTGACCAACTTTGCTCCACCGCATCTCACAGCTGAGCTTATATTAATGCCTCAACACCCCATGATTAATTGCACGATGGGTGTAAGGCTTCAAATGTAACTTATTAACAGACCCTGCCCTAATGCCTTTGAAGAAATACTCAAAAGTACACCTGAGTTTTCCAAAAATGCAAATAAAATGCACTATACAGAAAATATTGCTAAAAGATTGAACTCACTGTATTTTTTTACTTTCAGAATTCTGGGGCCTGACTCATTATGTTTAAATTTTCAGATTCTGCTAACACAGGAGAGTATCCAACATCTCATTCTTTTTGTATCCACAGAACAATTAGAAACATTAATGACACAATCTTTCCTCTCACTGCAATTTTTTATCCTGCAGTTGTGTACTGTGCAAGAAACTAGGCACGAGCTAGGAGCCAAGTGATGGAAAAGGCCAAGTGCAGCCTTTTCTGTTACAGCAGTACCACAGGAAGACTAAAATTTGTCGTAAGTCAAGCAAAGCAGACATGGCATGTGTGATTCTAGGTGTTAGGCACTGATTGCACCTTTTCTGGGATCAGAGGAGCTTTAAAATGAGAGGAAGAAATATGAAACTGGACGGTCCTGAGCTTGTTCCACACTGGGTCTTCTTCTCCAGGCTTAAATCCATGTAATTTTATTTTCAGGCTCATACAATCTTCTGCCTGGAACTCCAGGAAAAGATGCAATGGTGCATTGCAGGACACAGTGTGTACTGTGTCATCTCCTGGAATGAAAAACAGCCTTAAAAATAAAAGATCATCATAAATGTTAACTGGTGTTAGGCAATAGAGCGGGAATTGCAATACTCAAAAAGCAAATCAGCTGAGCAGTATGGGGATGGAAGCCACGCAGACAGGATTGTAACATTTTAAATTTTGAACTGCAACTATTAGATTATTCTGCTTTATTATGTACATTGTGTAAGGTGCCATTACGGATCAGATTGCTGCATAAGGTATTATAGAAACACGTGAGCTCCAGACCTTCCCATGTGCAATTTCATCACGCCTGCAAATTTCCTTCAGTTTTGCATATTCATTAATTGCTTGAGTTTTCGTGATATTAGGTTCTAAAGTGTTTCAATAATTTCTATCTTAGACACAAATATAATGATTTTTCCAGCCAAAGACAAATAGATCAGATCAAGAGTAATCCTACTGAGCTCTGAGGTTCAAGGTAGTGATCATGAAAGGTCTCTCAGTTATAGACCAGTGACACTTTTGAACGGTATCCACATATAATTAATATAAGCATGTCTTAATAAACCATATGCTCACTCAACTGTTCTGTGCTGTATTAATAACAAGGCTGTCCCCTAAGGGACTCCAAAATGAATGTATATTAGACATTTGTATCCTAATAACCAGAAGGTAACACAGTTGTACTTGACTTACTTTAGAGAAGTATTTAATACAGCATTATTTTAATGACTTTAACAAAACATATGTGCCTGTCGGCTCAAAAATGCAGTTTACAGGATTGAAGGTAAGCTGAATATTGGGATAACAGACCTGCACAAATGCCATTGCTTTCCATTATAAATTAATAACAAATGGGATTCACAATAATACGTATCTAATACTCTTACCTCAAAAAAAAGGGAAAGTGCCACATAACAAAACCTCTGACTATGAGGCAAAGTGCAACGTAACAAAACCTCTGAATACATCACATTGTTTCAGGTCTCATTTGCTGTTGTTCATTACCTTATGACATGGACTATAACAGAGCATTGCTCTTCACAGTATTAAAGTAGGCAACCCTATTTAAATAAAATAATCAATCAACATTATCTCACACAAAGGTTCAGCTGACTGATCTGAAATTTTCAACCACATTTTTTTCTTTTTAGTTGAAAAATATTGATTTATCACAAGCAATTTATTTTAAAATGTCCTAGCTCACCCACACTTCTGAAAGAAAAAGTGGCAGAAGTAAGTTCTGGTCAAAATCCTAGAGTGAGAGGAGACACTCTGAGAAGAAAATAGACAAATATTAACTGGAATAAAAATTCCTGCCTGTGTCTCTCACTTTCCAAAGGAAGGCCTGATCGCTAGATTTTTTCCTCTTCTAGGATAGATCTCATTTTTCACGGAAAGCTTTGAAAGATATCAGACTGGTCCCAGTGTGATTTTTTAAAATCTGAATATGTTTTAATGGGATGGGAAAGAGGCATAAGTTAGACATTTAAATTACACTGCCTTCAAAAAATTACACCTTTTCAGTGCTTCTGAAACATTTAACCATTCAGCCCAGAACTAGGGGCTCCAATTTAGCTGGTCATACTTGCAAATTCAACTGTCTGTTCTGACAGAAAATTTCCGAGTTTTCTCCAATCAATATGTGTTTTCAGCTATTATATACAAAAACCGCAGAAGACAGGAAAATTGTCACCTGAAGCCAATGGACATGTTATCATTGTCTTGAGAGGGTCAGTTTTACTCCTACCCAAACAGCTTGACCTATATCCCCAGTATAGAGAAATATCTTTCATCTCTCTCTTCCAGCCTCATTTCTAGAATAGCAGTAGTTCCACACGCTTGAGATTTTAAGTCATTTTCATATGTGACTGGAGCTATTGGGGGGGGGGGTACAAAAAGCTGTTCCATCCCCATGTGTCCCCACAGGACAGGAAACTGAGGAAAGTGTTCCTCAATGTCAAGTCTTTTTCCTACTAGCCAAGAAGGATAGAAAAAAGGTATTTGCCTTTTTATTTGTAAAATTCTGTTACCACTTGCTATCTGCACACCTAGTACTTCCTTCAGCAGAGGTCTTCTGTATGTCCATGATAAGGTCCCACATCAGCTAAGTTGTATATAATACACCTGGGTGAATGATTCATGAATAACTTTTTCTTACACTGTTTTCAATGAATGCTTTCTCTCCCCTCCTATGTGCACATTCACCCTGTGCCACTTCTAAGTACAGACAGAAGATTCACTCTTTTTTTTTTTTTTTGGCTTTGCTGCTGTGTATAATGACCATGGGTGCCCTGAGCAATGGGGAAACTGTATGAGTATTGGGGGCGCCCCAAATAATAGGCTCATGTTGGATGAAACGTGCCATGATCATTCTACCCCTTATATAGCTCTGCATAATATGATACAGCTCACAGAAAAGCTCAAAGTTACAGCTCCAGTTTTCTGAGCAGATGTGATCCCCACCTTACAAGATCCACTGATAGTTAACAATACACTTGTCATTTTGAATCAGATAAAAAGCAGCTGTTCTTTAAGTGTTCATTTAAAAAAATACATACTGTTCTGCAACAAATGGTAATTAACTGTTAAAAGGGGAATATTGAGAGCAGTTCTCCAGATAAAATGCTTTTGTTTATCTTTAATTTATAACAATAACTCACAAACTTCAGAAGTAGATGCAAGAATCATACAATAATGAAGCCTAAATATTCTGATCAAAACAACTACGGCAGGTTAAACATCTCCACTGGGCTAAGTTAGCTGAATTGAAATGTCTGGTCTCAATTGCTTGTTGCTGTGTTGTGCTTTCACCAGCTGACATAAGGAAACTTCTTTTCCTGACAAAAGACAAAACATTTCTGCCAGCTGAGGTGACATTGTGTTCATTCAATAATGATACAAGGCCCCGAGGTTCTTCAGCAAGAAAGATAACAAAGAGAATCCTCATTAACTAACTGCAGAAGAATGAAGGTCAACCCACAGAGAGAATTTCATGCTTACATGTCAGTTAGAACATTTGTTCTTCATTAATTCTTTAAACCCAAGCTGGGATATCATCTAGCAGCATTTTAATGTCCTGTACTCCATCAGAAATAACTCTTAGGATGTGGTTTTCTTTGTACTATGCTTAAGAGGCCATTTTTATAAGCACTTGACTTCACATCATTGGGGACTAATAATGTTTTAGGATTGTTACAAGACTGGATGTAATACAGGTAATAATAGTTTGGGTATTTCAAGATGAAATAAATGAGGACTGCCATAATATATTCCAAGAAACTTGCTATATGGACACATAAAAATACTAGCACTATTATTTATGTTTGTGCACTAGTTTGTTATAGTTGTATTTTTAAGTGCTCTGTGGTGAATCAAAACATCATATTTCTGTCAAGACTATATTCCCCATAAAGTAGTATAATTTTATGCAAGATAATGTATTTTCAAATATGCATTACTGGATATTACTAGCAAAAAAAGCAGAAATATTCATTATTGTTTCTTATAATACTCACAAAATTTTATTTTGTGTAAAGTTTCAGAAAATTTCGCGATTCCTTAATTGCCACATTTTTTAATCAAGTATTCATATTGGCCACATCCAGGAGATTTTATACTATTATTTTTCATTAGGCTTAACATTTGTACTTGCTCAGTTTCTCACTGGAAATCAGATAATACAAATTTGTTCAAAAAATACTCACCTCTGTTAGAGATTGTATTTCCTCCACCCAAATCAAGATGATATATAGATCTTTCAGTACTTAAACCAGAAGTTATTACTCAAAAAACACTTAATTGTGAGAGTTAAGTGGGCCTCACATTTCCAAATCCATGGAGTTTGGATTAGCTTGGATTTTTTTTTTTTTTTCCCCCTATCTCAAGAGGCTTCTTTAATGCTGGGCAGAATGTCTCCCTCCAATCCACACTAGTTTATTGAAGCTTGAAACAATATGACTCCTTTTGAGTCATACATGGCTACTGCTAACTCATTTACAAATCTTCTCCATTTTCTTTTAATTAATGTAACATAGTATTTGTATAGTAACATAGTATTTGTGATTGGTTTCTTTGGACACAGACACATAAACAGGTTAATACACAGGTCAGTGAACCTTAAAATTTTCTAAGATCAGCAACTTTATCCTGATGATTCCAGGTGCATTTGTCATGGTTTCAGATGTCTGTCTTTCAGGGCACAGCTTTTGAATTTCTCAGACTTTCAAACACATCATTTGGTCTACCACAATGCAACTTGCTCCAAGTTTCTATATATAGCTTTGGCTTCCCATTCTGTATCCACAGCCTTACCTTGTATGGTTAGAATAAAACTTTATGGATGCAATTATAAACCTTTAGGTCTATTTAAATCTGAGGGGTTTTGGAAGTACACTGTGCAATACACCACTAAAAAGCTAGTCTATAATGATAGCTACATCTTTGTTTTCCTAGCCTTTATCAAAAAGACCACCCACTTGTCAGCCTGTGGAATAATCTTCCCCATTTTCCTCTTCCTGTGACGGCCACAAAAAAACTCCCCAAAACTGATAGCCTTCTGGTTCTGCATGTTTATTATACTTAAGTACAGCTCAGTTCTCATAGAAGTAAGAAAAAATAAAGCAGATTGTGTGTACATATATATTTTTAATGGACACCCTTTTAAAGACTTTGTTCTGCTTCCTATGATTAGAGTTTGAGCGCATTCTGCATAAAACAGGGTGTTAAATGTGAAACTTGGGAAGACTTCCTGCAGTGTGTGAGCATAAGCAGGGACCTTCATCTGGTCCTACTCAAAATGTCAGAAGATTCTACCTATACAGCAACACTGCTGTATCAGTGCATTAAGCTACGACATCGGCTGAAATGAAGCAGCTAAGGAATTCCTATACCTTCCATGCCATCAGTCCTGGTAACCTCCATTTACAAGACAGTAACATCCTAAGCCTTTGCAGCTCTTTGTAATTTTGCCCTCTCTCTATGCCATATGACTATTCTGCTTTTGGTTTTATTTTAATTTACATATTACAATTAGAGGTATCAGAGACATCAGAGAGAATTTGGGAGAAGAAACTGCCAAATAGTTACTGCTTTATGCATGGCAAAAGAACCTGCATCAAAGAGCAAGGTTTATTCTTGTATCAAGTTTGTTCTAAAGCAGTTTGTTGTAACTCCAAATGTTTTGTCCTCACAATATCACATATTATTGGTTGTATCAGTCTTCTCTGGATTCCTGTTAGAAAAATAAAAAAGTAAAAAGATGTTGGAGACGTGACTGAAAAGCATGAGTGTTTTAACTGAATGTCCTGTTGTTGTTTCTTCCAAATCCTCAGTGAGTTATCTTAAATCTCCCTTTTATCCAGTGCCATCCTGATATCAATATACTATTCAATGAACACGATGCAAATAAAGAAGCATTCTTGTTTCTCAGCAAACTGTCGTTGATTTGTTTCAGCTTTAATCTCCAGGTGACATTAGATTCCTAGATCAGCACAGAACCCCAGCGCTGTCTGCACAATGTCAGGAGACAGCCCGTGTCAGGGAAATCTGACTGATCAGCATGCTGTTTAATCTAACATTGAGAAAAAACATATGATTCTTTGCGTACATTTTCAAATTAGAAATCTGGTAGTAGTAAATGTTATAATAAGAAAGCAGAGAAATAAGATTCTGAAGTACAAAAACATTAAGGGGTCTGAAACAAAACAGACCTCAAATTTAATTCAACTCTGTTGTTCTAATCCAAACAAATAGTGAAGCAAAGTGTCTGTCTGCGTCCTGGATCACGAAGCAGGCTGTAGCCCTGAGTGGGCTTATCTAGCTGGCTTTTAAATTGTTTCCATCCAACCTTGTCCACTACAAAATCCTCGGTCCAATACCCTTGTTTCTGCTGTCAGGCAACACTGTGAACCTGACGTTTTTTCTACACTCCCGTGCACCTGTAGAGTTCTGATGTCTGTTCCTCAGTCAGACAGCCCGGCAGATGTCTTGCTCTTCTCTTTCACGTCCCCTTTTTATTAGGAAGGCAGCAAATTATAAGCTATTCTTTCTCTTCCCAAACTTGTCCTGATTGCCTTGAAAGGAGATCCCTGAGCCACCCTGCCACATCTACTGCACAACAAGGCACCTGACACAGTCTTTAAAAGAACAGTAGTAGTATCCTGTGTTTTCCCTTTCCTAGACACCAAGCTGTACATCAGTTCTACCTCAGCTGTTTCCTCTGCTGCTGCCTGGGGTCTTCATTGCACGGGCAGCCTTGCTTCTGACAGTTGCCGTTTGAGATTTAAATGGCCACAGCACCCTATTACAGAACATGTCAGAGAGATACTAGTCCTCGCTATTCTATCATCGTCTACTGGGGTATGCTAAGTAAATCCAGAAATATAAATGGTAGAATAAAATTACCGCTAGACTTAGGCAGTATGTCCATCTTAGCTGGCTATTGTACATTCCTTAAAGCTCTGTCATAATAAAACTGACATATACAAAAACCTCTCATGTATATACTGATTTACAGAAAGAAAACTGTAACAGAGTTCATAATTTAGAAAATGGCCCGTTCTGTTCCAGCTTTTTTCTTTATTCCAGTCTAATGTGGATCAACGAAATGGCTTTACAGAGGGGAAGATCCTTACCTAGTAGGTAGATAGGTAGATGAAACACAGACAGTTGTCTACAGCACAGATACAGAAGCTTCCTTAATTTCTTCTCTTGTGGTTGCATGGTTTAGAGCACAGGATTTGGTTCCCTCTCTTCTCTGCTGAACAATTATGAAGTAACGTCTGGTCTACTTAGCAAATGGTGTGATTTCGTCTTTCACTTTTATTCATTTATTTGTTTTATAATGAAGAGAGAGCTCTCAGAGTGAATGAGCAATTATCCAGCACCTTCCTCTGGGATCTCTCTGAAAGTGAGGAACAGAAGCACTCAAACATGATTCCAATCCACCTTTGCTATCATCCAGCGGTAGAGTCAATCTGAAAAGCTGCTGACATATCTAAAGGTCTCACAGGCACTCACATGAGTTAAGTATGTTAATGCTTTCCTAATCAAAGCGAAAGATACAAAGTTCCTATTGAACATAACTGGTAATTGCTAACAGATTATAAATGTGTGTGAGAAGTTCATTGTCCATCCCCTAAAGTTTATAAAAAATTAACACTTCTAAAAATTACCTGAATATCTTGAAATTTTTGTAACAAGGTTGCTGAACTCAACTGTGAAAATGCCAAATTTTGATGTACCTTGGACTAGTTTTCCACCAATGCCAGATGAAACTGATGGTTTTGGATCACTTGATCTGAATTTAAATGAAAGCAAGCAAAATGATTTTTTTGTGGATACTGAAACATTAAATTACAAAGACAAGTTAAAAGATGCAAAATAATACTCATTCAGTTACAGGAAGGTATACAGGTTACCTCTGAACTAACAATTTTCTGAATCCTATCCTGCTATTGTACACCCACTGAAAAACACCACCCTTTCAGTAGTGGAAAATGATTCCTTTTCTTCTCCTGTAAAAATGTTAGTGGAAATAACATTCGTTATTTTCTTAGATAAGAATTGATATCAACTAAGTAAAATAGAATCCAAAAAGTCTTCTTAAAATATCACAGCATTTAATGTTATATTACTGGATGGGAGTATGGACTTCATGGAGGTTACATATTGAGTTAATAAAAGTGAATATTTATTCAATATACTGAGCCAAGTTCTCAATTACCTTGCCCTTTTGATAAAACTATACAAAGCAGGTTTGAAATACTGCCATCCAAATCTGCTACAGCTTACAACTTCCTGTTAGTGGCTAAAGAAGATATAAGACAGTAGAGTAAGTATCGGTTCTACTTCACATACATTTAAATAGATTGTAGGAATAAATTTAAAGCTTTAGAAAATCCTAATCAACATGAGACTTTTTTATACAAGTATTACTATCTTGTGTTTTTGGGAAAGCAGTTTTTTTTCTCTTCCATCAATCTGCGTCTATTTATTTAGAAATTACTAGGTTATTAGAACTGCTATCTTGTCTCTTGCATTTAATTTTCAATCTGCATTACATTTAGATATCCTAGTGACACAGAAAGAGGTGGATGGTTCCATTTCTGTAGCTTCCAGTTCTATAAAATGAATCTCAGTGTGAAAAATTAAGATTAATGGGCTTCATAATCATTTTGTTCCGCTAAAGCCAATTTGAATAAAAGGGAAAAAGAGTTCCAATATGAAAACATCTTTGATATCTTTGGATAAAAATAAGCATTGTACATAATTGTGAGCTCATGTACAAATTGCCATTTTATTTTCTCTCATGCCTGTGTGAAGCATCATTACCATATGCACACTGGATTTCATGATGTTCTCTTTCAAACTGTTAGCTATACAATGTGCAGGAAAAGATCCATGAGAACATGAAGAGTGAAGTAGCTGACTGCCACTCTGGGCATGTGATTTAAAGGATTCCACGTACATGTTGACCTTTGATAGCTAATTTATCTCCTTACTTTAACTGAAGGGTAGAATGGTTTAGCTTGAGATAGGTGTAGCAATTCTGACCCCCAACAGCCTACCTGGTCCCTCTCTGAGGTACCTCATATGGTTGCTTTGTAGCTGTTTAAGGGTACCCCATGTCAAGAGTTTTACTTTTGCATCAGCTTAACATCTAAAGATATCCTGTAGCTGCTACAGGAACAGCTGAGACCTCACTGCACTGGAGAAGGAATGTCTGAGAGAGGAGTGGCGAGACCACTGTCCCAGAAATAAGCCATCCCCATCATCTGTCAGTGCACAAGCTTGGGCCTTTTCTTTCTTCTGAGATAAAAATCACTTTATTGTATGACATAAAAGTGACATTTGATCAAATGCAATCCAAATTAAAACTGCTACAAAACCAGTTGTATAACGTTTGATGTATAATCCTCACTGATTTTAAAGGGATAAAACCAGAACTTAATTAGTTAAGCTAAAGAGTATTTTGTTCCTCACTGGCTGAAAATTACTGTACTAGCATTTTGTTTTTTCAGCCTTAAGTTGTGGAGTTTCTTTGAGCCTAGTCCTACTTCATAGGAGACTAGGCACATCTTAAATTCTTCAATACAGGATAAAGAAGAGAGCAGGTGATATGAAATAAAGTTTTTCACACCTATTCAGCTTCTTGTAGCTTCTCCTGACCAATGATCTTAAATTAACAGAGTGATTGCTTGAGAAAAGCCCTATGTCACCACTCTGACCAAGTCCAGCACTGATCCAGTGGAACTGCTTTCTCACTGCTACAAAGTCAATATATTTCATCCCCCACCTTCTGCTTTATTTTTAACTTTGCCACTGTATCTGTTGTCATGCTGTTCTGGCATGTTGAACACTACCCTCCAGTAATCAACTGGGGAATGTGGCACATTACAAATGTACGTGGTATTGTACTACGTTAGGTAGGAAATACTGCAGTATCACCTCTTCCCTGAAATCTTGTGAAATCTCACTTTCTCTTCTAGCAAAATACTACTGTACCGTGTACACATTGTAGCATGTACTAAGTATAATTTAGATTTTTGTAACTGCCGGCTGAGCACCAGCCCATGAGAATGATAAATATTTTACTATTTCCGGCATCTGGCACTAGCAAAACTTTTATTTTTAATTTGTGTCGTGTGATTTGGCATCATCTCAGATAACCTGCTGTAATCATGTTTCATTTTGTAATAGAAGCATAATGCGATGCGCAGTTTTTAGAACGTACAAGAGGTGCTGTGACATCCTGACTTGGAGACGGCCAATTGCATCTTTGGTTGCCCTATCTTTGTAATCATTTGGTACCAGTCTTTTGTGTCAGCAGGGTGACAGCACAAAATGAATATTTATATATACATAAATACTCATCAATAGTAGCAGAGAAGAACCGACTTAAGGCACTGTACTTTGCAGATAAGGAGTCACTTGTTAGACCAGCTATAGGTTCATTGTATAACTTGGACAAATTACCTATTTTTTTGCAACTCAGTTCCTTACTTGTACAGCAGAGAAAGTAACTTCTTTTTCTTTTCTTTGCCCATTTATCTTTGAATTTGTTGTAAGGTGAGGGTCCCTCACTATGAATATGCAGAGCTACTTTTAGAAACTACTATAACACAAATAAAATAACAGCACTGACCAGACAGTACTAAAATAATTCTGATAAAGGCTGGGCAGATGCATGAGGAGGCCCACAAGTCCATTTTATCCTGCAGGAAAGGCTCAGATAGCTCTTATACATTACTTCTTTGGAAAAGTACAAAGCTTAACCCGTTAATCATAATCATTCGCTGTATCTGTATTAGCCTCGGTGCAATATACTGTACACTAAATAATTAACATTTACCTATAACATATATGCAGACACAATAAGCACACATATGAACCTTCTAAAAAAAATTGGGCAATTAAAAAACCCCATCCCCCAAAATTTAATTTGAAGATTATACAAGGCCTTACAAAATCAAGCACTTGAGCCATGGCTCTCTAATAGCAGAGATAAATTGTGGAAGCCTTTGACCTCACAAACCATGACTATGATATCTGATGGAATCAGACCCAATGGCTGATGAATTCCTCAGGATAAAAAATATCACATAAATTCAAAGAAATGTCAGTAGTAATGAAAAATGATTAAAGTAAACTAAGACACCATCTAGTATAACACAGATGTAGAATTATATTCTCATAGAGAGATTTTTTTTTTAAGTTTTCCAGGAGGCATCAGTGGATCAATAAAGAGTAGAATTAATCCCTAAAACACTGGGAAATGTGAAGCTCAGGCTTTCATTTATCTTGCACTCATGGTGTTGGACCACGTATATCAGGGACCTGACAGCACTGTGTGATATTGCTGCTGCACCATCTGTGCAGCAAATGCACACCTAAACTCCAGGGAAATGCTGGAGGAATGGAGTGGAATTTTTAACTCAGCGTTTCTTTTTAAATATTTTATGGAATCTTACTGCTGACCCAACATTAAAATATTGCTAAATACTGAGCAGTAACAGTAAATGTTAGAATAGCCTTTTTGGAAATAACATTGACTTTTGAAAACGTAGGACATGAAACCCTACCTTGGAGAAGACAACTAGTGAGACGACATAATGAGACCCAAATTTCATCTGTCACGTTCTTATATAGATGGTGTATTGAATTTATTTATTTTCACAGTACTCTGATCTGGGAGAGAAAATACACTTCAAAGTGGAAAAATAGCCTTGTAATACTCTGCAAGAGATGTTTTTTATATCAGTCAGAGATGAGAAAGGTACTCAGAATAACAGGAAAAACCAAAGCACTGAACATAGTATCTGATAGAGGACACTTCACATGACATAATATGTAAGGAAAATATCAAAGTATTTGCTCTTTTGACAAACATACTCTCCGTTGTGCAAATAAAAAATAAAAGCTGGTCTGACCAAAATGTTGCCCAATTAAGTATAATTTACTTAATTAGTATCAAGAGATTCCCTGGAAGTTTGTATTCTATGTGATTTTCTTTGCCATTTTCTGTATCTATATTCCTGCTAAATTCCTTATAATAAATTTAAAGCTGAAGAGTCTAATTGCTACTTCCATAGGTAGCAAATAGAAATTTAGTTATTCTCTCATTTTTAAATAAAAATAAATTTCTTACATACTTCTTTCATAAATAAAAGGTACCTATTTCTAACCACCTTTCCAGTACCACAAGGGTAGGTATGTATCCCATTCACATAATAAGTGATTAATTGTATTAGGAAATTGAAGTGTTCTTTATTATCACACACACAGTGTTCTACCCACTATGAAGCTCAAGATTAAGAAAAGATAACAGTCATGTTTTTCATTTGACCCTATAATGATCATATATACATGACTGGTGGCTAGAACTTCATATGAAGAACAAATAAAACAATGGCAAGAAGGATCCTGAAGAAGTGATTAGGATTTCCAGCTGCAGTTCCTGTGGGAGATGGCCACCTCTGCCTGCCTGGCTATAAGCGGCACAGAGGAAAGAAGTGAATGGAATTATCAGCTTGTTGTGATGACAATACTTAGTTTTAATAGGTTTTTTTAATCAGACTGTAAAGCTGACATACATTTGTATTTTCAAACTCACCTGCTATTGGAAGAAAGATGGTTCGACCATGAAAATAAACTGCCTAATCTACACTAAGTTTAAACAATAAATGGGAAAACAGTCAGAAAAATAAAACATGGTCCCCTGAGAGGTTTCAATCAATACGTAGCCATAAAAGAAAGTTGTAAGACAATTATTCTTGTGCATGACTCCAAAATATGCTCTAAGTCCATCAGGAACTCACAGGTTTTCTTCTCCTCTTCTTTTCTGAGAACATTGCTTCAAACAATTTCCACTCTGAGGATTTCCACTCTGTTTTTTCCATTACCGCTCAGAGTTTACATTAACTCAATCTACCTCCTACCTAAAAAAAGCTAATTACTGATCTCAGTTAAGCCATAAACAGTGCTTTTACATTAACTAGGGGTCATTAAATATCAAGGGAAAACACTTCCTTCTCCAGATGGTTGGATGGTTATCTCTACACAACATGTTCAGCATTTGTTCACCTGCAAAGAAGACTTCCAATTAACATGCTTTAGCTTTAAAAAGCATATACAACTTATTATACATGAAGCTGTTGGCACCTGTAGGCACTATTACTGATACATGCACTACATTAATTCAGTTACTCTAGGACAGTACTCTACTCCATGGGTTTCATCACTTTACACTTTACATGTTTACCTTCTGTGCATTTTCAGAAGATGCTGGTATGATTTTTCAAAAGTAAATATACACTTAGGGTATCAAATTTACCTCCTTTAAAGGGATGGAGCTGAGTACCCAGCATGAGTCCCTTGAAAGCCACTGGCAATTAGTAAAAATACTTTGCACAGCATGAGTAAGATTTTTTATTTAAAAAAAAAAGTCCTGTGCTTATGAATGGAAATTCTATGGTATCTGTTACACATTCAAGAACTGTTTCTTGACTGGGAATTATAAGTGAAGAACAAGTCACTGACAAATGTTTTTTTCTCTCCAGAAGGACATACCATGGAAATCAGTGCTATTATTAAAGAAAAACATGGGTTTTCCTCCTACTGCGTAATCTGGTCCAGTACCTTAGTCCAAAATTTTATGCCTGATCTGAATGAATTCGTGAACAGATGGAAAAAAACAACACTCATGCAACCCTCATGCAGCAGAGTAACCTGAGGTCTCTGAATTGGAAGACAGGGAATCATCATCTAAATTTCTATGAGACTATAAATACATAAAAATATAAATATGACATAGTTCCTTCCATTTGCTCTGATGTATTCCTTCAAGGTGAGAGCATTGTAAGACAATCATTTAATTATTTTCCTGTGTGTGCATCACCTGTTTGTCAATGAGTGCCTTCAGGTTCTAAAGAAGAGATGGATTATTAATGAACTAACTCTTGCTTTCATGTGAAGCGTAAGAGAGCATGTGAGAAAAAGAATGGGTATTTCATGGAAAATGTACTGAAAGTGGACAGAGAACTGGGAAATCCCCACTCCTTTGTGCCAGGATGGATGGCATAGGCATAACTAGTTTGACCCTAATTTGACACAACCCGTATTTTTAACTAATGTTTCACAGTGCAGAAACTTATTTTAAATCATCTTTCAAGATTGTTCAGACTCACAGGGGAATGAATACTATATTTCACATTGTAAGTAGTAATTCAGTCATACCAGTACTTCCACTTCTACCTAGATCTGTGTGCCTAAACCTGTGCCACCCACCCACACTCACACTTGACACAAACAAACTGGTTCTGATGGTTTTCTACATCATGCTACAATAACCCACCATTTTCTAAATCATGCTATACTAACCCACCATGAAATACTGTATTTCTCTAGCTGCCAGCTGATGCTCTTCTGGTGCACACTCACTGACACTCGGTGACATTTAGTGACACTCAGACCTCTTAACCTGGCTTCGTGCTCAGAGTAGGAGGTCTGTATCTCCAGGCTCTGTTCATCAGCAGTGAGGAGATGCAGTCTCCTCCAGCAGATAATCTTGTCCTCCAGTGGATAATGTGGGGCAAGAACTCAAAAGATTCTCAGAACAGTCTGTAGGAGATACCTCTTTCTGGGTTGGTTACATGAAGATCTGTTTTCCTATCTTGGGCTTTTATCTGTTTTACTTAGCTCTAATTATCAGAAAACTCTGAAATATATGTTTTGTGTATTCCCAGCTATACTTGTTAACACAAGATAGCCATGATTGCCAAATTGCTAGACAAAAGTTTTCAGATAAAACATTTATTTGGCAAAAAAGGCATACTAAGCCATTGCAGAATGTTTCAGAAATTCATTAGATTTTGCCAGATTGGGAGGGGGACCCTCTGAATTTTCTTTAAAAATACTTCTTTATATAAGAGACTTTAAAATTTTGGTTGTTTTTAAAGTTTTTCAAATGTAAATGTTAATTTTAATGTAAATATTTGCCATATCACTTAATTATTTGTAACTTTTAAAATATCTTTAAGCTGGCCAAAACAAGAAGAAAATTACAGTATTCTGAATCAATCTCAATGTTCTGTTAATCCTGAAGCACCTTCCAAAATTCTTTTCTGTAAGAGACAAGCCAAGAAATCTATTATTTACCTACTTGTAATAATGATTTTTTTTGCAGTCATAATCACAATGTAATCATTCATATGTTTTCTCTTCTGTCAGAAAATACATTACGAAAAATTAGATTCACTCATGATTAAACAGCAAGGTAACAGCTAGTGCAAAGGCAATAATGACCAGATTTGCGGATGTCTGTGAATTCTTAAAGCAAGACTGCTACCAAAAACATTCACTATACAATTCACAAATTATTTTTGGGCTGTTGCCCATTTTATGAATGGTCTATTCTTCTGTTTTTATTAATATTGTTGACTGGCTACAACAGGTGACATTTTTATCCCCTTAGGCTGTCCATTATCCAAATGAAGGGCCATCTGGAAAGGGATTCTGTTCACTGAAAAATGTGACAGAGCTGATGGCTTTTTAACTGCAAGTCATCTATGATTGCTGGTAAACACTGAAAATTAGCGTTGAACCCCCTCAAATGAAAAAAATAACAACAATAAAGTACTTCAGACAGGCTTATGGAAACACCTTGTCGGCAGATGTGCATGCTAATTAATAATTGTAGATGGCAACCCTTCCTCATTTTTGTAAATTAATGCCAGTTGAATTCTCTAAAACAAATAAACATGACTACAGATGGGGCAGCTACTTGTATATGCCCAACACAGCATATGTAGGCTAGGAAATGAGGTGGGCCGGAAATCTCTGCCATACTACAAACAGGTAGTAGACAAGCACCATTACCATAACCTGCCACACTCAGAAAATCAGATAGTTCGTCCTTTTGCCCACCAGGTTACATTCTGGGAGGGTTTCCAAGGCTGGAGGTAGATACCACATTGCCTCTCGTTTTGAAGGCATTCAGTACAGAGGCTGCAGCTGGGATGAAGTCAAGAAGCAGTCATACGTTCAGATGTAGAATAAGACTGCCACCATTTGGGTATCAATAACCCTCAAAATTGTGTTTTGCACCAACAGTAGAAGAGGAATTTTAATAGAAAATTAAAATATACTCCACTCATCTGTCTTCCAGCAGTATCATGTTTTCCTTCTAGGGTGATGAATACACATTCGTAGTGAATATACTTGCCAAAACCAACTGGAAACTACTGTTTGCCTTTGATGGAATTGAACCAGGCTCTCCAAGACGATACCAGCTAAAACTCAGATAGGGTCTGACATATCCTGACAAAGCTGTAACCCAATATGAACAGAAGCAGTTAAGTTCATGAGCATCAGAAAATACTTTCATAGTTTCAAATATCCTCTGAACTGGGTTATCATTATAAACATGTTTATTTTATTATGAAACTGTGTAACATTTAGTAATTAAAAAACATTGGTTCCACTTAAATTGGACACCAACTCACTATCTTTTGAGCCATTGACTGAAAATGTGTTTTGGGAGATTTTTTTTTTTTTGTCATCTGAGATCAGAACTGCAATACTCAATGTTTACTCGAGTACCTTTATGCTAGCACTGAAAATATATACAAAAAAATTCTTCAGCATACTTTGTCACCTCAAAAGACATTAAGAGTATGATTAACTTGTCTTACAAATATCATATCCATCAGAACCTATGATGAGAACAGGACTAACAACTCTTGATTTACTACTGCCTACTTTCTCATATTGGAAACCACCTATATTGCTCTTTCTGCATCTGGTGCCATCTTGGTGAATGCTTGAAGAGCAAGTTCAGGTAACATAAGATTCCACGCTCTTGATCTAGCATGTGTGTGAGTATAAGGCTTACACAATGTTCATATATCAAACTGATTACAAGGAAAATGTTAAACGGAAAAAAAAAAAAAAGGAACGAAAATCTACAGTAATAATGTTGAAGCTTTCCAATGTACCAACAAATAAAAGCAATAGACTTTCTCACAGCACAAAACATGAAAGAATTTTAGTTTTAAAATACTGCTCTGCACAACATAGCAAACAGAACAATCAAATTATTGTCTGCTTGTCTAACACCAAGGCAGCATTATCAACAAACATCCTGCAGCTAGGAGATAGATGCTGGAGAGTAAGTACTGTAAAATGGTTTGTCATGCAACTAACAATGATTAGGTAATTTGGACATTTTGTATTTAATAAAAAAAATTTTAAATCAGAAATCATCAGACATGCAATGACAGGGCTTGCTTATACTATATATAGTATATATACTATATATATAGTGTGTATATATACACTATATATATATATAAACATATATACTATGTTTGCATCTCCAACCAATGATTGAATTATCTCCATTTTTAAGAAGTAACCTTTTAAAATGAAGGGAGCAAGTTAGATGCTTGGTATTACTTTTAAATTAAACCACACAACTTGTATGAATAAAAGGAAACCTCCTAAAGTATTCCATAATAACAGGGATAGCGACTGGCTAGCAGAACACTTGACTTGTTTTTCCACAGTAGATTTGAAGTGCACTGTTATGTAGTGTATTGAAAATGATTTCTGGTCCTCCCTGATATCACAAATCATAACCTGTATAAAGCCACATGAGCAATCAAAGATCCATTTGAGCTGTGATTCATATGTGCACGCGCTCAGAGCTGGTACTGCTCAGTGCTCTATAATCAGGACTGCAAACATTTTTCATTAGTTTCCCATTTCATTAAAGCTGTGAAAAGAAGGAAGAGATGGAATCAAATGTAAAAAGAATGAAGTTGGTATAGAAGGCCAGCATGCTTTTTAAGTCAAACTTTTACCTGCTCTGTGTGTCTATGTGTGTGTATGCACATATATTCATACTCAATTTCTGAGCATACAATATTTCACAAAGTAATCATAGAAGAAGTCCTCTGCCGCCCTTTCAAGAAAAGGTTTCTCAATCTTCAAATCAAAATGTGCAAAGCAGAATCCTAGGTCCCATATTGAATATATCATGATAATTAGGATCTTATTCTCCAAAACATCATATTATGCGGGAGAATAGTACCTACCAAATAGCATCTTCTCCTTTTTATTAAGATGGAATGGTTATTAATGCCACTCTTGATATGTAAGTACACACGATGTGTCTATATATTATTACTACATAAAAGACATAATTAGCCCATATACCAAGATGCAGTTAAGAGAAGATTAGTACTCGAAGTCTTTTTCAAAGATGAGTGGAGGTATATCTGGAATTTAGAATTATATTAGTAAGCATGTATGAATTACTCATCAGCTATAAAGTCTCTACCCTGCACTGAAGAAGAAATCATCCAGAATTCACCTCTGAAGAAGATATGTGAAGAATAAAGGTACAGATCAGAACAAGGAGCTGAGCTGGCTCTCATCATTTGCTTCCTTCCCCAGCTATTTTATTTGTAATATTACATTTCTGCATAAACGTGATGCCGTAATTGAAGCTGAAAATGAATTTTTATTCCAAGAAAAGTAATAAACATTTTGGAAGATAGACATCATACAGACAAGAGAAATAGAAAGGCAGCTGTAAAACTACCAATTCCATACAAATAAGAAACATTTTGCAAACCCTGTCCTTTTTATCTTTCTCCACCTAAAAGGAATAAGCACTTAAAAGTCCTTGGAAAAGCCTCCTGCGGGAAAGGAATCATATCTACATTAATACCACTAACTTTACTTGTTCCTTCATGGAAAATTTTCCAGTAACATAGGAAATACTTTCTCCATAGCTGTGTAAGTACAGTTATAATCAAGGATAATCAGCTGGACTCCATGTTCCTCCTCTACATATTTTCAAAGTATGCACTAATAAAATGTTGGAACTTTGCAATTTTGGACCCTTTACTCAAGTTTAAGTCCAGATGTACTTAAAGCAAGCAAGAGTAATTTCTAATAATACTCTTCTTCAGGGTTGAAGAGCTTAACCTTCTTTCCTGAATTGCAAGATATACTTGTGTGGTGGGTTTTTTTTTTAATTATCTCATTATTTCTGGGATACTGGGAAAGCAAATGAACTCCTAACAATAATGACTACTTGTGAGACTAGGGATAAAATGCCTTTGAAACATGTAACATATTTACATGCGTTCAACGTATTTTAAAAAAAAATCAAATCAGGCACATTATTCACCAAAGAATATCAACTTTGTAGCCATTGTTTATTTTATATGTTTTGTATCAGTTTAAGAAAGAGATTCTAGTGAACAAGACTTATTGAAACACCTGAAAGTTATTCCTGACTTCCCTGAAAATATTTGAAACTTGGTAGGTCGAGGGAAAGGAAAATCTGCAGGAAAGGAGGAACTCAAGAAAATCTGGAGATTTACACTGTTGCTGTGTCTGAATGAAATAAGTACTTATAACCAAAATTAGAGGAGGCTACCAACTGGACTGAAGTTAAATTTATTAAAATACTTTAAAAGATATTTTCAATAAAAGAAGCCTTCAACTGGAAATTTTGCTGTGCTGATATGAGCTTCACTGTAGTAGATTTTCAGAAGTAGGTCCACTTATTTATGACCTACTTAAGGAACCAGATCTGACACTTGGTCTGGTCTGTCTAAATGATATGGTCTGCCTCTATCCCTCTAACAGAATCCCAGGAAACTCGTTTATTGTCACAGTCTTACAGAAACAGTGTCATTCAGTAGCACAGCTGGGTTCCTTTTTGGACTTGTAGCATAAGCTCTTACCACTAGCAAAGTTCCACGTTACTCCTACCACATGACTAGAGGAAGTAGATAGCAATGCAACATAGACAACTGTAAAGACACCCATACAAACGTCTTCTGAGTACCAAGAGCCAAGGACTGCGATGCCATATACCCTCTTGATTTGCAGTTATGTTATTACAAGAAAATTACAAAATTTCAAAAATGTTTTTAGTGTAAGAAGAACATTTTCATGCTGAATGTGATGCATCTATCTCAGCACTATCATTAGTGATGTTTATTAGACTACTTTCTATATAGTCACAATGTGTATTTTTTAATGTTCTTTTAAATTTTAGGTAGTTTGTAGATAAAAATTTACAGCATTAGGGTTCTGCATGAAGACTAACAATTTGTTGCAATTTTCAGCCATGATGGTTTGCCAGTTCTGAGCGATGGAAAGCATGGATAGTGTTTAAATGCTTTACTTTTGACAGCTTAGTTAATACTGAATTCCAAAGGAAAAAACAAACATTGGTTATTGATTAAAAAACAGCAAGTGAAAATTGGAATTCAGGCCATGGAGTGATACATTTGCTAAGTGGTAGAACTATGACTGACTGAAATATTTTACTGGGATTGGAATTAAAAATCTGATTTATTTCTTGAATCTTATCTGTATAAAGCAATCAAGACCATATTTTGTATAGCAATTATAGCTGACAGAGGAACAAAGGATTAACATTTACCATTTTTCTTCTTGCTCCCCATTTCTCAGAGGCAAAACTGGAAAGGGTAAGTATGAGAGGACTTTTATAATGGAGAGCAGAGAAAGAAATAGTTAATAGCTTGGAGAACAATTTAGCAATGACTTAGCAATAACTTAGGAATAAATTTGGAGATGCATGTATATACATCCCTATACCCACATATTCCATCAGAAAGTAAATTTGATAGTAATGTTCATTTAAGAAAAGATTATTTTTCTATGAAAAAAGTGAAATTCATTAAGTCTTCGAATATAGGGCAGGAAGGTACCTCAAAACCTTAGGTGGTCATAAAATCCATCTCCCTCAACAAGGCAGGGTAAGCTATACCAAAATGATTTCTGACAGCTGTTTCCTTAATCTGTTCTTATAGATTTCAGGTGTGCAGAAAAGTCTGCAGCCTCCCAGGGTGACATATCCAAGTGCTTAACTATTGTTACAGTTAGAAAAGTGGTTTTGGTGGCTTTTCTTTCCTGATGGCCAATCTAAAGCTCCCTTGCTGAAAAAGAATCACATTACTTACTGTCCTATCCCTTATCCTGATCTGCAATGGACATGGAGAACAATTTATTACTTCCTTTTAGGACATGGAGAACAATTTATTACTTCCTTTTCATGATAACATTTATTCCTTTTAAGACTGGTATCCTCTCTCATGTCAGTTGTATTTTCTTGTCTAAACAAGCCCAGTTCTGTCAATCTTTTCTGAGAGATCATATTTTCTCTGATCATATCTGTTTCTATCCTCTGGACTGGCTCTGACCACTCTGCACCTTTCCTTGTACTTTTAAAATCAGACACACTGCTACAGCCAAGAGTCTGCCAGTATGACTATTAGCAAATCCTGCAAATTTGCAATAAACAGGCAGCAGTATTTTCAAAAATCCTTAGTCATTAAGAAGCTGAGGCACATTTTTAACCCACAGTGCCTGTATATCCAAATGATACAATTTTTAAACTAGTATGCCAAACGTTGAAGCACGTCAAGGAGATCTACAGCTTGCATCTATGTCAGGGATTTAGTGTAATAAAAACTTAACTTAAACACTGTAAAATAAGGCAACTGAAGTGGTCATGACCTCTCCCTGACAACAAACACAGCAATGACCAAAGGAAGAAATGGTTGAATGCTAAACCTCTGACAAGCTGTTGGGTTAGGGCCAGCTATGACAGAACTAGTGATGTAACTGCCCCTTCACACTGAAATAATGAATCCTCCAACTTAAGTGATCAGCCTTCAAAGTTAGCAAGTTTCAGTATTAAGAAAGTTGTCTGAGCAGCTCCGTACAATGTTGAACTGCTTCATGCTGCTCCAGGGGAAACAAACGTCATTAAACAGGCACATCTCTGTTCTTCGGCATATTTCTGATTAAAAACCTTCTCTTTCTGAGAAGAAAGAGAACTTGTATGAGCATTTGGATATGCATAAGAAAAAATCTAATTGCATTAAACAGAAATATATTAAAGAAAACTGAAATTATTCTTATTATTGCTTATACATAGCTCTTCCAGTCTTCATTACTTTAAAATCAAATCTAATGCATAACTTCTCATCCCTCTCTCAGCCATGAACTTTGCTATTACTAAGTTCCCACAAGTAGTGTAGTAAACTCTGCGTCGATTAATTGTTGATGTATGTATTTTAGGACTCCAGTTACAAAAGCGCATGGCTATGTTAATTTTGTGTCTGGAAACACAAAACTAACATATGCAAAAAAGGCCTTTTTAATCATCTTACCACCTTGTTCAGCCTAATTTTAATTCAGGTAACAGGGAATGGATTTTGGTTCTTGGGAGAACATTCCAAAATTGCACAGTTATTAAGATAACACACAGTTAACACACAGTTATTAAGATATTATGATACTTAAGTTCCTTTTACTCTGTTTCATAGCACCAATTCAATGTAATTAGATGTGCTGAGCAAATTTCTCTCTTACTTGCTCTTTTCAGTTACAGTTGTTCACAGATATGGGAAAACAATTTGTATAAAGTACAAACAACACAACATTAAAACTCTAACTTCAAAAATTTACAGAATGCATGGGGAAATGAATACAAAACAGAACAGCTCTTGTTTTCTGACTAGTACAATATGTAGACTTTCTTTCGCTACATTTGTTTGAAATAAGGTACTTTCATTACAGTATGAGAAAGCTGCACTAGGGAACTGACCAGAAATAGCTCATTAGCCGTAGCTAATAAAATAAGCCAAAATAAATCTTGTTGTTCATTTGAAAGGCATTTGTTTTAGATATTAAAATTATTCAAATGCCTGCATTTGAAAGGTTGGTTGGTTTTTTTTCTTTGGGAAAAAAAAAGTCCACAAAAACTCCAGTCCTGATTACTTCAGAGTACATGATGATGGCCTCTTCATCTTTATTGCAGCTGGCATCATAGGAAACCATAGCTTAATTTATCATAGGATAAGTAGCCTCGCTGAGTCCACAGAAAAGAATGAGAGCACTGAATTATTCTGTCTCAAACTAACTACAAAGGTTAGTGTTTTTTATGATTCCTGTGATATTAACTACAAAATTTATAATGCTTTCAATGAAGTAATCTTGGAAATTTTCATTCAACAACAATAATAATAATAATTCCTTAAGCTTTGAGTTGTTATTGAAAACAAAGCTTAAAGTACCTGGTATTTCAGTGGGATATACTGAAATATATCCCTGGTTTTACCTTTCTTCTTACAGGAAAAGGAAGTATATGGCAAAATTCCTCACCACAGCAAAATAGCTTTGAAGTGTCCCACTTCAAATTATTCTTGAAAAAAAATCCATAAACATAACAGGTATTTTTCCACTAAAACTAGTATTTTACTGAAAAATCCATTTATTATGATGGAATTCCTTTTCATTAAAATAATTAATGTTAAAAAACCTACAGATAATATGAATAAATTTGTTAACTGTCTCCAAGTTTTTAACTTCAGATGATTGCAAAGCAAGTAGCAAAACTCAGGATGTTCAGCATTCTTGCCCATATGACCTCTAGAAAACAGCTCACCTTCATCAAAATGGCACTGGATTAGCCAAAGTTTTGGATACCTCATCACTACATCCACCTCTTGCAACCCAACACCCAGCACCAGGCTCCTCCCTTCCTGTGGCATTTCCTTGCAGAAGCCTACCCACTGGCTTATTTTAGTGCAATATGCAAGAAGAAAAGGCAAGTCTGGACAAGGGAAGGCTATGCTGCAATTACGAGCCCCTGCTGTGCCAGAGCAAAAAAGCAGTATCAACAGCTGCCCAGCTGTGAGTACCCATGCTAGCAGAAATACATTCGAAACTATGCTATTTTTGGGGTCATGCACCTCTCACCGTCTCACTATCTATTACTTATTTTTCCTCTTCCTTTTGGCTATTTTCTCTGGCAGTCTTCTCCACACCTGCACTCCCCTTCACCAACGTATTTAAAATTACTGAGCCACCCATCAAACGACCGTTCACTAAATATATGGCTAAATGTATCTTAGAATACAAATTTGAGGGCATGGCATTTTAACTTGGTGAACAATTACATCCAAATTTAACCCAAAGCATTCACTGTTCTTGGGTAGTCTGCATATCAGGGCTCTGAACAGTGAGAATCCTGAAGGACACAGAACAGCTTTACAGCCAGAGTGTAGAACTCTGCCTAAATTTTTCATGCACAAGGCTTTCCAAATAACAAATATAAAGATATCATAATACTTTTCTCAGAATTCTATACGACTATATTGCATTAATTATTCCTGCAGTGTGCAGTGTTACTAAAATTAATCCTGTGAACTAACAGTGTACATATCAAATGAGATCCTGCTCATTAAGAAATATTAGACTAATACTTTGCTCTGTTGTTCTTCCATCTAAATACCTCAAATAGTACTAAATACATGAGAACTATTTAGACATTTTTGGTAAGTCAAAAGGTCAAATTGTTTGTGGATATTAACAGAGCGAAATCCCACAGTTTTGGGGAATTGTACAATGAGACACTGTAAATTCATGGATTATGTTGAATTTTTCCAGTGAGCATGCCTCCTAAAGGATTCCAAAATGTTTTTTACTGGAAAAGGGAATGACAGGGGGGAGGGAGAGTAGGAACACATGCTAGCTTCCAGCCTACCTGACAGGCTAGAGGGAATTCTTATCTGATCCTAGATAGTAATAAAAGACTCCTCATTATTTCCAACAACGTGCAAATTTTAGGTAAAACTGTGCAGCTCCTCTGACATCTAAACACCTAAGTCTATTTTGTTTTGGGATCTATCTGCATCTCAGAAATTTCAGTGGTGGTTTCAGCTATTGTAAGAAAGCTGATCTTTTTCTTTAATCTGTAACATACTGTATTTTTATACCACAAACCTGAAAATTGTCCTTTTCCCTTTAGCACAATGAGTCCCAAGACGTCTAGACAAAGGCCCAGGGCCTCCTCACTCTGTCTTCCGTAATGTCCTCACTGATTCTTTTCACAGATTTAGCTATTATCTCAGCTCGCTACCACCATGTGAAAAGATGGATGAATAGCTTCCAGTGTAGCTGCCACAGATGTCCCACTCCATAGATCACCCAGTAAGTTGAGCTGAAGCGTCATGTAGTCTGGACCCGCTGTATCATATCAGATGTCATCCCACATTGCCTGGGGCCTGTGAAACCAGACTTGCTCCAGCAGCAGAAAGCTATGTCAGAATAATAATCAGGTTGCATTATTAGTCATGATTGGGGGAGTTAAAACTTATAGTAGTAGTTTACAAAACTCCTAATGAGCTCTTTGCTGTCTCATGAAAGAAATGAGCCCACTGACTTCAAGAATCCCACCAGCATAAATTAGACATGTAGCTGACAATTGCTACATGGCAGAATAAGGGCTATTTCTCTGTGTAGTTCTTACAAGTATACATCAGACTTGTATAATCATCAAAAGTCAGCCATCCAAACTGTAACTGAAATGACAGATGGATGGAATACCTGAAAGGACACATGCATTGTATTCAGGCAAGTCTTCCTAACATCTATTCTGACGTGACAAAATAGTTGGAAAGCTGCAGAGTCCTACTCTGGAGGGGTTTAGTGAAGAGAACCTTGCACATTTGCCTGCAAATTTAAACCTGACCAACTTTAGCCTCCAAGGGGAAATACCATCTTTCCTTTTTCCTTTTATTGGCTTATTTATCCCCTCTTCTCAGCACCATAATAACTATATACCACTTCAGAGGAACTGAATAGCTTATTCTGTAACCCGTATGTTTTGGAGAAGTTCAGTGCAAATGTTCTATTCAGTTCTTCTGATCATTAAAATCAGAGGAAATTGCTGATAAAAAGGCAGTGAAGTTTTTGGATATGAGATTAAGAGTGAAAGACTACAGGGTTTTTTATGAAGAGCAACCATAAGAAGCTACTTTATTATTTTGTAATCTATACCCAAGGCTGATGATTTGAAAAATCATCATGTTATATAGCTGCAAGAGTCACGGTCCAAAGCTTAATTCCACCATAGGTGGATTGACTCTTTTGTGTGACAAGTGTATCTGATCTCAGGAGACCCACAGGATAGTAAACCAGCTCTTTTAATTATACTGTCAGCTATTATGGCAGTCTCAAAACCAAAGAATTGCCAAAACAATGGAGATTTCATAGTCCCTCTAGATTTATCTTGAGAACAACCAATTACGAATCTTTAAATTGCTATTGACACATACTTTAAATGAAAACCACGATGAGCTTATGACAAGGGAAATGTTACTGGTATTAGAGATTGAGGGATATTCAAGGAAGTTCAGCTGCAGCTAGCAAGACTGACAGTGTTACTGAAGTTATCCTTTACAGCCAAGAAATAGCCAGAATGAGAGGAGAAAGAACTGAACCACTTTACAAATTGACAGGTCTGTTACCGAGCTTAGTGAAAAGTTTGTATTAAAGCCTAATTGTCTGGATAACCCTAACCTTTTGGGAATAAAGAATGCACTCAATAACAGACAATTAACCACTATTTGGATGGCGTCACTTATTCTAATGAGATCCATGCTCAATACTTTAAAGATACACAAATAGATGTAATCAAAGGGATTTAGATACCTAAATGCCTCTAGTGATGTGTGTCAGTAGTACCTAATATAGGCTCATACAAATATATCTTAGTCAAGCAAACTTACTAGGTTGTTACCCTCTAAAATATGACACCCCTTTTTAATTTTAAGTTAGAAACTCCTTATATTTCTTATTGTGTTAAGAAGGTTAAGAATGAAGATAAAAGGAAAATGAAGACATGACAGTTTATATATATATAAAAAAGTCAGTTTGCACTTTCAAAAAATGCATGCTGATGAAAAATTAATCACACTGTTTCTCATTACCCTTGTGAAACAGAAACCCTGTCTCTATAACGTACAGTATAAACCACGGTCAATACAGGGATTTTGAAAGTTTTCTTTGTTTCGTATATTATTTGGGTGATACATACCTCGGTTCGAACACTCATCTCCTTATGTCGCCCACACCAGCCCAGCATGATCTTGAGCAAACCCTTTTACCTGTCAGTATTAACAGAAGCAGTAGTGGGCTGGGAGTTTGGTCCTTAGCATGAAGGATGTGTTCAATTGCTGCAGGAGAAAATCCTAGCAGCAGTCTGACACAGCCCAATAGACTAAAGATGTCATTAACGTTAAAACCATTAATACATCCTCCCTTTAGGATTTTTCTAAATTACCGTACAATAATGCTGGACTATCCAAAAATATGTCTTGAAAATGTAAAAAAAAAATCAACTTAAGTGAAAGCATGCTTTTGAATTAAAAGCAAATAAATATTGGTATGTAAGCCATGGAACATTTATTTCAGATGTGTTTTTTTTTATAGTTCTATTTTGATTGGTTTTGGTTGATGGGATTACAGGGAGGGAAAATTGCTTTGCTGCCCTTTCACAGACATGTCAGTGTTTGAACAAAGTCTTCCCTGTCCTTTGAATTCTTTTGCAAGTGCCATCAAGTCTAAGTTTATGCTCATTCATAAAACGTGCAACAGTTCAGTTGCTTGTCAGCCTCATGAACACACACAGCAGTGGGACAGCTGGCAGGGTGACTCTTGAAACCAACATGAAGAATGACGGCAGTCAAAGGAGATGCAAGAGGCTATGGCTTACTCTGGGAAGCGCACTGGAAGGTGTTACATGCCAGGTGGTATATTCAGGACTAAGTAGCACAGCTATATGTACATACATGAGATTGGTATATTTTGTCTGGTTGAACTACATTTTTAAAAATCAAAACAACTGAGAGAAGTGGAAAGAAGAATATGTAATATAAGGTGGAAATAAGCCTCAGATACGTGAGGAAAATGTTTTGGGGTTTTTTTGCATAAAAATGTCATTGCATACATTATACAGCTTCCTTGATTTAACTGCATGTTATCTAGAGAATTTAATTAGGCAATGTAGCAGATTTACTTGTTTATTTACACCTCCAGCCATATTAAAAAAATACTTTCCTCTGGAATACCTAAGAGTATTGCCTAAGCTGTCAGTTGGGACTTTCCTATTAACTGATGCTCCCAAAAGCCTAAGGTCCTAATGTCGTACTTCTCCACCATACAGAATCCATGGATAAGGCAGCGAGTGCTCAGGATTATTTTAATGCAGTCGCCAGGGAAGTTCAGTGTGGGAGCTTTCTCCCTGCAGTGCTATTTTCTTGCAAAACACTGCTTATCTGAGATGATTCTACCTTCAGTGCATGTTTTACACAGCACTCTCAGGCCTGCACAGGCAAGCACACCACCCGCAGTTTGTTGCAGGCAGTGTTACTGCACTGCTCCTGCTCGCTGCTGACTGGCAGATGAATGAAGTCCTGAGTTTTCCAGAGCATTAGAGCAGGACAGATCTTAGAACTCCTGGTACCCCAAATGAGTTTAGATTATGGTGCTCAGGAAGCAGTCAAAGATGGGGATGGATTTTACCAAGAGCCTTACAAACAAAGTAAAAGCCATGGAATTTCTATTCAGTTGTTCTGATACTGGTAAAAGAGGTAATAATAAGATATCAGCATAGGAAATGGAAGTCCCAGGAATATGCTCCTACATCAGCACAAAGACTGCAAACACTGCTACATCAGACTAGCCCACCGGTCCCGTCAGTCCCATCTCAGTAAATAGTCTGCTACCTGTTGTCTTGTGTGGGGATGATACATCTCCACCAATGCCCTAAGCCAATTATGCTATTGTGTAGATAAGAGGGCAATGCTTTCCTGACTCCTTTTGTGGTCGGTGAAGGCTCTGAACACTGAAATTTTATTACTGTTATTTTAGTAAGAACTGCAAGCATCCTGAAATGATCCAGGCTTTTTAAAATTCCAGTTGCAACTTATTCCCCATGGCATGAATCCAACAGGCATAGAGAAATTTTTCCTCTTAGACTCTTTGTAATTTTCCTGCTATTATTTCTAAGGATAACTTGTCCTTGTACTCTAAAAAAGATGGGATCATCACAAGGGACCCTAAAATTAACTGTGAATTTGAACTGAAGTATTACCCAAGAGAAACATCCTGTTCCCAGTTTTGCCATCCTTTTTGTTTCTACATGATGCTCAAAGAGAAAGAAAAAGAATCTATTAACCAGAGCATATATTTAATATTTCTTATGATATGAGATATAAAGCTTTACAAAATGTGTCTTCAAAAAGCTGCAACAGGAGAATGTAGTTTGAAGCCTAAAGCAAAGAAAGTGTTAATTAACACACATAATAGAAATGGTAATAAAATGACAGTTCAGAAGAAGATGAGAGGAAATGCTGTAGTTCCCACTTTAACATGTTACGTCACAGCACTCAATCTCAGGAATTGAAGGGCATAAGAGAAGGGAAAAAAACCTCATGCCCTACTGTGCTAGAAAAAAAAGAAGTTGCCTACAGCAGCTTCTCTGAGCCGGTCTCATATTTAACCCTCAGGCGGTTTAACAGCCGTGGCTAATGGTCAGATCAGGAAAGCTGTAACTTTCAGTGCAGAGCCAGCCAAAGGGGAGGCTGCAGAAGGTAATTAGCCAATCTTGCAATTTAGCTGGGGTTTTATAGCAACAAATACGACTGGTATGACTTACTATAATCTTAATGCTACAATTTGTTCTTTAACTTTTGTAACTGCATTGCATTATGTAAATTTGTGTTGTAACTAACTGCATTTTTTATTGTTAGAGCTTGTCCACTGATAAGCCTGAACACATTGCAACACCAAGAGGAATACAAAGATCCTCAAAAGAGGCGAATTTGTTCATTGTCCAGCACCAAGTGCAGAACTCCTCAGTATCCTGAAAGACGATAAGTTTCACCTGGATGGGAGTGAACACACCCAAATGCACACTAAGAAAAGCTTCTCATATATATATATATATATGAAGAAAGAGAACTAGCAACAGATATTTAGGATTTCTTAGTGTTATATTCAGAGCTCTGAAATTGCTAATAATTTTGAGGAAGGAAAGGAGCTGGTAAGGAGCCATGATCCCATATTAGAGGGTGCATTTCATTGTGAAGCTGGGATTTGTCTGTCTTCTGTTTTCCTCTGCACGCTGAAGTTCCAAACCAGCCATGTACTACTAACAACAAAGATGTTCCAAAGAACCAGTGGCAAAAAACTGCCATGTAAAATAAATTTTAAAAACCCCTGTTCTTACTAAGCCAGGACTTGGACATCTGTCAAAATGGCCTTAAGGTTAAGAGGGGTGGGATTGTGCATGTGGGAGAAAGGCAAACTGCATGTTTGACAGAAGATTTCTGTTCCAAAGGAGACTCTCTGTGCAGGGTTCTGTGGAGAAATGGAAAAATCTTGAACTCCTTAGAATTCAATACCTACAGCCCAAGCAAGTGTCAGGAATGGTATAGAAACTGAGGCAGAAAAATAAGTAAAAGTTATGCCTATGTTAATCTGCTTTTCAGATAATTGAGATAAAATTGAATACTTTTTCCCTGTGTTTTGGGTTCCTTGATTAGATAGTTTTTCCTTATTTCCAGCTACAAATTTAGCAAATTTAGCAAAGAAGGTCAATGGACGAACCTTTATGTAGCTAAAGGGCTGCCCACATGGCTCAGCTAACCAGTAAGGATTTTCAACGTGGAGATGTAAACTAAAAGCTTTATTTCACTTGGAACGTAGAAAGAAAGAAAATGCTGCTGAAGAACATGTGATCCCCGACCGCCCAAAGGGGTTGCAGTCATCTCACCAGGTGGATGGTGACTCTTTGGGGGTGTTATCTGGATGGCTGTGATTTTGGTTGTCCGAATCACACATTTATTCTCCTAAATAAATTATCCGCCTTAACAGATAGGCTGTAATCTGCTCCCTCTTTTTAAAGTCTCATACCCCACTCCTCCAGTGGGGGTAATGGTACGTTGCCTGCTCCAACTGTATTCTGGCAGAAGTGAACAGCAAATTAGTAGTCCTGCAAAATAAACATTCTGGAACAATACGTGCTTAATCAACTGGGGTTTCTGAAGACACCAGAGCTAATCTCACACTGTGTGGTCTCAAACCCCAGAAAAAAGTGCCATATAGAGCTCTTCCCTAATTACCCGTTCAGACCACTACCAAAAGTAAAGACTTGTGATTTCAGGGGAATGGAAGTAACCACAGTTGAACTCCATAATCCAGCAGATTGAAATACTGGATTTAATGGAACCAAAGAGAGTTTGCGGGAAGAGATTAGATGGGTTGGAAGTTACTATCACTACAAAATTTACTGGATAATTTGGACAAAACCAAGATTATGATCAGTCCTAGTCTGAGCATGCTGCTAAAGTGCTGTGCAGATTATCCTTGGAGAAAGAGAAGACTTACTTGTTTAGTGAAGATCTTTGGGAATTAGTCTTCCCAGCAAGAAGAGAGCATTCCTTTTTTATGAAAAACGATTTGCTCAATTTGCAAAGGATTCTGTGAATCACTTCAGCCTGCTCCTACACTTTTGCTGAGCACATCCTAAGAAAACAGAGCAACACAATTGCTTCTGCAACTGCCTGCAAAAGAGGAAAGACAGAAAAGAGTGCAGAGCATCACAGGGGACCATCGGGGCAAAGGTGCCTCTGAGACAGTTATTGTTTCAAGTAGCAAACTTGGCAAGTGCTTGATTTCTGTTACCAGGAGGGCCTGAATGTCAGCTGTTTGGCTTAAGCTAGCATAAAAGGAACAATCAGTAAAGGTTTGTACCTAAAATTTCTGCAGAATCAACCAACAACCTCACAAACTGAGCTCTAAGTAGCATTCATGTTGCAGCAAATCTCCCATGGCAAATCACTTTGATAGCACCAGTATTTCCTTTCTCATTGATTTAGCTGCCTTGTGTTTCACATCTCCCTCTTACCAGGGCTAGAAATTAAAACTAAGGAGAGTAACATTTTTTTTCTTGGCTTTGTTTCTGGACAAAAGAAGTGGGTAACCACACAAAGGGAACTGCTGTGATTTGTCCTTTTAGAGAGACTCCCCAGTGTCAATTCCATGTGTAACTTTTCACACAATGAATAACAGGTGGCACAGACTAATTTTCACAGTTTCTTTCAGGTGGGATAGTATGTTCTTACCAACTCGAATTTGAGTTAGCTCATTTGCAGAGCTGAAGAGTTTGCCATCTAGATGGGTAGAAAGGAAACGAGGAATTGAGAGAATAATCTTTGCCATGACAGTGCTGTGCCTGGGAAGATCACACAGGATTTTTTCCCCAATTCACCCTTCTCCTTCTTTGACACCAAGACTAAAGCAGGAATACAAAATTCAAACATTTTTCCTCTCTTAGATACATAATCTAAATAATTAAGCTACCTAAAGCACTTGATTCCCATGTAGAACTGATCTCGTGATAATTTCTATAGAGAACTCATGCATCATGATTACTGAAGTATGTACATCAATGCATTATTCATGACCACAAATTGCACATACCATCTTACTCTCAAATGACCCTCATTATTTGGGACATTCTTCATTTCAGATCCACATTCATCTCTATCCCATACTGAGGTTACCATCTGGTCATTTTTTCTTTACTGACTCAGCCTGTTACTTTTATATAAAACTCATTTAAAGCTGAGCACTAATTCTCTCAAATAGCTTCCATAAATAAAAATAAATATACTGTCTGTGATTACAAAGGAAAGGAAATTGGTAGGCATTTAAAGATCCTACAGTAGTGTTAGAATGAAGCCAAGGTTAATATAATCAGTATTTGTCTCTCTAATAAATCTTCCCATTAATTTTTGATGTTCATAACAAACAAAGCAAAAATGAGATCCACTAATAAGACATATCAAAATATAGATAAATCTATACATGCAAACTTTAACCAACACAATATACAAAGATGAACAAATCATTAACCAAGAAAATTATAAAGAACAAATGACATGAAAACAAACGCGTCTAGTTATTTGAGACAACAATGTAGAACAGACGATACAGTATTTGTAACTCAAAGCCACTGTCAACACCATCATCTAGGGGATTACGCACGAGGGAGGACCACACTAGAGGTTTCTTTTTACTACTCCAGATAAAATTCTCAGCTTATTTTATCTTTTATACTTTTTTTTTCCTAAAGAAGTCAGTGCATCCACAGCAACAGAGCTGGGCCAACACTATCAGTTGTTATTCACTTGACTGGAGGAATCCATTTGCTCACACTGCATTTCTGCCCCTTTTGGTTCATTTTTTAGCAACTTTCTAGCAAGGTGCTTGCAGGCAGGACTAGTAAATCAGGACCACGGAAGAAACAGGAACAGATTTTTAGTAAAGGAACAGCCACAAGCAGGAAGATGGAAGATATAGAGCTCAAAAATGGCCTTTTGTGGGAATAGGCAGCTCGACGACAAGCATTGCGGAGTTTGACGACCGAGCCTTGTGTCCTTGAGAGGAGAACAACAAGTAAGAAGAACACAAAGGAGAAAGTGGAAAAGTACTGAAGGAAAATAAAGCAATATTAACGGTCAGAGAACTGCTGTGTTTTTAAAAGAATAGCCTATGTGCTTGTATGTAGCTACGCGTGATCAAAAGGCTGTGCCCTATCAGTAAGCTGCTGATAGTGCGTGAACACTTGAGTTTTGTATAAAAGGAAAAGTTACACCATAATAAAGGTCTTTGGTTGCTGCTTGCCACAGTCCGTGCCGTTACTCCCCACAGCCTTTCTCTTCCTTACAACAAGAGCTACTACTCATGAGAGAAACCCCACCAAACTGCACCGTGTTCAGCCCTAGGAGCACAGAGGTGTATTTCTGCATCTGACTTTCAAGTTTCATATACCTGTATCTTGTGTAAACTGAGATAGAAAGTTGAGTGAATTGCTGAGTCACACAAAATTTTTTATAAGGGTTGAGAATGGACTTAATGAATTTAAGCAGGGAGTTGTGGTTGGAAGTTTTAGAAATTTTGTGACAGACAAAGAGGCACAGGTGTCACAGCTTCCAGGATTTTGCTCCTCCACGGCAGCTAAACATCCTTTTTTACAGCTATGCTTTCCTATTAAAAAATTCAATGGGCAGAAGAGGGTTTTTTCCTTGCTACCTGTGTGTATTCAGGAATTTTTTATCAGTTGAACCATTAGACTTTCTGCCAATTAATTTTCTTCCAAAACTGTGTGTTAATTCGCCTTTGCTCTTCTTAAAATGTCCATATAATGTATCAAAGCTGAAATATTTAAATCACAGTTTTAAAAGTGTATTAAACCCTTGTCTTGGTTATGCCTTTATACCATCACTTCTGCAATAACACCAGCTCCTTCAAAGAGAAGGTATTTCCTCCACAGGAGTGAGAGTTCTCCGATACCATCTGTGATGATCAGTCCTACCTGCCAGGTACTCTGGAAGTGTGTGAGAGGTGCAGGGCTTCAACCTCAACAATCACTGTTGTATTTCACCACATGAAACACCATCTGCCAGATAAAAGCCTGAAAATGGAGAAAAAAGGGGAGCATAAACACTAACTACAATCAATGCTGAGAAGTGGAGCATTATTTGAATCAACAAATTTGAGGGTTTGCTTTTTCTAAACTCAATAAATTTTCATGAAAGGTAAGTTTTAAAGGATGATTTTCAACCAATTTTAATTAATATTTCTTTAGAAATGGTTTCTTTTCAGTAGCTCTGCAATTTATGGCTGGGTTCTTGTATATACTCCATCACTGCCTCCTGCAGCATAATTCATCTTTTGTCTCTGCAGAATTATGAATGAGTGTTTTGGTCTCCTTGCTCTTGCCTTTGCCCTTCCCATTCTCCCCTGCTAGAATCCTCAATATTGTTCAGCACTTCAAGTTCAAACTCATCTTATTGTTATAAGGAATATTATTAAGAGCTTTGACTGGGATTCCTACTTTAGATTTCTCAGTTCGATTAATAGAAAATAATCACTCTCACACTCTCTCTCTCTGGTGATTTGGTTAATTAACTGGTAGAAGCAGCACAAATAATTTCTACACCAGTGTGCTTATTGTTTTAAAAATTATGTGAAAATTAGTCCCTTACTAGATGATTAGGTTTTTAGATCTGCTAATGAACAACAATAGTCTGCCATTGCCATCTTTTAATTTACTTTTAATCACCAGCTAAGTAACAAAGAAGTGTCTTTTAAAATAATTAAGACTACATATCAGGTCTCTGTAGGATGTCAACAATAAAGGGGTTAATGATGCATCCAGTCATCATGGAAACAATCAAAAAATGTCTTGCTTTAAACAGTGTAGAAGAACTCTCACTATCTAAATGCATCTGTGCCAGAAAATTCCCACAGCTTTACAACATTTTTCATCCTGTAGAGATCATACACGCACACACACAAAATAATGATGGAAATCACCTATGTAACAGGGCAAAGGTTTAAATTAAAATATCTGTAAAGAGCAGCCACTTTCCTCTGACTAGACAGAACTCTCAGCACCATAGTATGACCTCAGCTGTGACAACACAACACAGTAAAAGATGCCTAACCAAATATAGCACTTGGAGGCATATAATGCATTTTTTCTCTCGTAATATTAACATCTTCCTGCACTTATCTCCTTCAGATATTTAAAAATGAAAATTTGAAGAACTGAAAATTAGGTTCCCAAATCTTTATTCAAGAGGGATTTTCTAAAGTCTGTATGACACATAAGAACAACTGTATTTTGGGGTGCAAAATGGTAATAATTTTACTTTGAATGTATTAAATTCTTAGTAGCAGTTTTGTGGATGCATATGATGTCTATGTTTGCTGCCGGAAAACTAACCCACTGTAATTCTATGACAGGATGCTCATTGATTTTTCTTACACAAATCAGGCATGAAAGCCTTGTGTGTGTGTGCGTGTGTGTGCGCGAGCATGCGTGTGTACACATCTCCTTTGACCCAGCCATCAAAGGATGTGGACAAAAGGGAGACTATATGGAGATGTTGAAAAAGTAAAAAAAAAAAAAAAACACAGATAAAAAATACTCCACTTAAATGTCAATGTTGTTACAGTGTGAGAGACTAACAGATATTCAGAGGTTCTGGAAGGGAGAGGCAGGTACTGCACTTAAAATTACCAAAACATCTGCAGCATTTAGAGTAGTATCCCACTGAACAGTAAACGTAGCAAAAAGCTCACTTTAATTCTTCACAAAGAAAGTAAATTGTCCTAAAAATTCTCTATTATGAAGCATCCAAAACACGTATTGGCACTCCAGAGAGCTACTACAATCTAATGCATGTGCTCCCTTTTGAAAACTGTCTTTTCAAGCAGCACACGTTTTGGCCCATGGGAGTGCAGTATGTAGAGCACTGTTAGGAGACTGGTAGAAGGCCATCTGTGCTCTGGTTGAAAAGACTTTAGTTAATGTGGAAAAAACTGTGTAATTGCAGAATCACAGCTTCTATTTTCATTTGGAAAGTAGCATGTGAAAATAATGTAAAAATGAGAGCTGACAATGGCCAAATAGGTAACTTCATCCACCTTCTTATCGGTACAAGATGGTTCTCAGCCATACGCTTGGGGCAAGTGAATGACAGGAGTCATTCACGTGCTCTTGCCAGGTATACCTTTGACACCTTGTACAGTACCAGTCACATCACATCCTCCCTCTGTCCGTCCGTCCGTCCGTCCTTCCTTCCTTCCTTCCTTCCTTCCTTCCTTCCTTCCTTCCTTCCGTCTTTCCAGAGTTTTGCTCATTTTACACGAAGCATAAAATCTTCATGGTAACAGATACCCATGACGGTGTATTTTTGTACTATGTCTAAAAATATAGGCTGAATATCACATAGGCTCTCCAGGAACTATAATAATAGTAACAAATACAATAATTACATTGACCAGGCCAGTTGAAACTAGTTGTGGAGGTCCCAAATGGTATGGCAGCTTATTCCCTACTGTAATATTCATCTGAATCTTACATTCACTGTGTGCGTTGTTTTCTCACTTTCATCTCATTAACTCTAATTAACACTCTTTTAACCATTTTCAGTAATCCTCTACCTTGGTTTGTTTTTCTGTTCTCTAAAGACTGCTAAATAGCCCATGCACAATACTGGAGTTAAACTGATGTTAATTTTTAAACAGCTATTTGTAGAGCAACCCAAATGCAATCTGTAGTGTGTAAGAGAAAGAGCTTGACCTATTTGTGACTTGATGTCTCCATGGGTCCAAACAAATATCAGAGCCATTTCTCAGCCACACCTGCTTTACAAAATCCCTGTCCACTGTCACCAGAAGCTTTCGGCCTTCTACAGATTATAGCATATAATATATATAAAATATACAGTGATATATAATATATCACTGTATATTATATGTATATGTAATAATTATATGTATATGTATAATATATAACATATACAGTGTTATAGCATTCTTCTGGTTTTTCTTTGCTGCACTTTACGTTTTTCCTTCACTGATCACTATTATTACTATTTCTATTCTGTGAAGCCTAGCATGGTCTTACTATTACTGCCTTATGACATATCAACCAAACAAAATATGTAATTTTTTCATGTATCTTAGAACCTTTTACATTCTTGTCTAATAACTTAATTATTGAATGAAGCCTCTTTTAAAGAAAACTGCTCAACAATTCTAGAAAATCAAACTGCCTATTAGGAGTTATAATAGTCATTCAAGATGCTAATTTTAAGCATCGCTTTTGAAAATCTTGACTCAGATGCTTGTTTTATAAACATATGAGATTACAACTATGGAACAATATACATAGTAATGCTTGAAAATGGAAGCGTTTAAAAAACTTCTTTGTAAATACCGTGTGAAAAAATCTAGAGCAAAACTGTACCTAATTGATAGGCTGGTTTGCAGGATAAAACAGGTAATTCAGAGGTTTGCAATGCACATTTCACATAAAGATAGCTATTATTTAAAATGTAACGAAATACTCAGGGTTTTCTCTGTTAATTTTTGCTCTATGCATACTTTCAAAATACAAATATAGCTAAATTTGAAAGATGAAAAGAGATGAAAAACTTGTATACTAACCCCCGCGAGGAAGAGGTTGACTCTTCTCAGCTCTGTGACACATCTATTTTCTTCACAGACTTCAACAAGTAAAAAAAGTCAACTTTGCCGTTACATGTATTTTGTCACCTTGCAACACACAGAGTACAACTCTGACTATCCTATGATATCATATTCCTATCCTAGGAATTTGTTCTTTTTTTTAATATTAATAATTATGGTTATGACCCATTAACTTCGCCCATGGGGACACTCCAGAGGCATTCTGTGTCTCTGATGAAAGGCAACGTAAATTCAGAAGCACATTGTCCACCATATGCGCAATGGTCCTCTGCTTTTCATTCTCCTGTAACAAAATGGCTCATGTGTATTCAGGAGACTTCAAAAGTGTAGCCAAAAAGACTGAGACTCAGAGTGGTCCTTTTATGCCTTTGATGTACAAAGGAAATCACCCTGAACTCATCAGAGACTACTGATGACAGGGGCTGGGCTAATCTTCGAATGATCAAAGCATTCAAAGTCAGTGACATTTGCAAGGAAATTAATGATTCCTCCATAAAGGTTTTAACCATCCTATAAACAGGATAAATGTAGAAATCCTTAGATGGATGGTACCATTAAGTACAGCAAATGTTACTGAAAATAATCACAATGGTGGCTCATTTATTAAGAAACTGTTCCCCACATTCATTTACATTCTACTGAACAGATTGTATGAAAGCGGGTTTTTTTTTCAGTCTGGTTAACGTTCTCTGAAATGAGAAATTACACACTGAAAAGCAGTACTTTGTGTGTGTCATGTCACAGAATTACAAGGGATCATTATCCAATCTTTGAGACACAGAATTATTACAGATTTATCAATTGTTTCTACTGATGTAAAAGGTCTGATAATGGCACAATGTACCTGACTAACAAGAACTACTGTAATGAAGTTAAACACTTTAACTTGTTTAATGATTCTGGTGGCAATTATTACTTATCTGGGGCCAGAGAAGAAATTGTAAAATGTGCTGTTATCCTTGATACAATTGGAGGTTAAAGGGTGAAACTGTAAATTCAAGGTTGGCATTTGCTTTTTGGAAAAGATTTGTTAACGTTGTTAAATATGCTGAAGTCATATTTGTACTGGCAGAAGATAAAGCAACCAGTTTTTTCAGTAGAGTGTCTCTCCCTGCCTTTGTACTGTGTTGCTTTATTTAATAACAGCCACATGGTGTGTGAATTATTAGGTTCACTAAGTAGTTTTAAGAGTATTTTACCTTTTACTCCGTAGCCTCAAGAAATTCTCATATCAAAGAAAATTATAGGTGAACAATTGATCTCACTGTAATTAAACATGATTTTGACACGTGGTCAAAAGAGGAGGAAAAGGAACAATTGGAGAACACTTTTCCTACCTCTAGTAAGTACTGATGTTGCTTATATTAGAGGAATGTCTTGCCTTCAAATTTGTATGCATGCAATTATGAAAAGCAGACTAGAAATTATTTGTTGTACTATGGGAGCATCAGGAGTATAAATTGGTCAGTAATTTTTGATACACAGCACAAGACAAACCTGTAGGTTTATTTAAATGCCCCCTACTAACATGGGAGTAATCACCACAGACCACCTCCATCTAATTTTTTTTTTTTTACTGGATATCATTAAGCAAAATTTTTAAAATACTTCTGTCACAGATTTTTTAACTATTTAGACTCTGTCCTGTTAGGAAAATGACAGTTCTGCCACTAGTAAAGATGGAATTTCTGGAGGGTTTTCAACTGAGGTCTCTTTCTAATGTGCATGTTAATACCCTAAGAGAGCACACTGTAAGAGCAGACTGCTTAGTCAGCAAGCTGGTCTTCAGTCTGGCAAGCAGGCTTTATATACCCTATCTTTCAGTGTCTATAGGTGATATATCAGTATTTGTGTGGAACATATACACTTCAAAATCCCCCTATGTGCTGAATTCATTTTGAATAGATGGATTTCAGTCTGTTCCATCAACCCTTACTTATAATACTGGAAGTGAATAGATTTTCATGCCATATTGCTATTCTGTGAGTCTAACCACTGGTGTTAAGACAAAATCCTTAATAACTTCATTTGCACTCAAATACGCTGCTCTGGTTTCAGGTCAGTTAGGCTGATGAGTTTTTGCCCCTATGTGCTCATTTCCACATCGTATTTGGATTTTTTTTCTCACAGATCTGATCAGTAGCTTGGTTTGGTCAAAATCAGAGGATCACAAGGTAATTCAGGCTGGAAGGGACCTCAGGAGGTCTGTAGGCCAACCTCTTGCTCAAAGCAGGGACAGCTCTGAGGTCAGACCAGGTTGCTCAGGGTTTATCCAGTCTCATCTTGAAAACCGCCAAGAACAGAGACTGCTCAACCTTTCTGGGCAACCTGTTCCAGTGCCTGACCATCCTCAGTATGTCAAAGCTTTTTCTTTTTTTCCAGTCTGAACCTCTCCCGTTTCAGCTTATGCCCATTGTTGTTTCATCTTCCACGATGCACCACTGTGAAGATGACATATTCTTGATGACCTCCTCACAGGTACCAGCAGGCTGCTAGTCGATCCCCCCCGAAGCTGTGTCTTCTCCAGGCTCCCAGCTCCCTCAACCCCTCATTGTAGAGCAAGTGCTCCGGCACCCTGACCATCTTGGCAGCCCTCCAATGCACTTGCTCCAGCTTATCAACACCTTTCCTGTACTGAGAGAGCCCTTAGCATTAGTTCTTGCTGAATTTCTTTAGGTCTCAGTTGCCCATTCCTCCAGTCTGTTTAGGTCTGTCTGCATAGCAGCTCCGTCCTCAAGCATATCAATCCTTCCCCGGATTTTGGTGTCATCTAGAAACTTGAGAGTGCGCTCTCTCATCTCCTCCAAGTCAATGAAATGAAAATGATAGAAGCCAGTTTAAAAAAAAAAAAAAATAGAGGATTTTTTTAATCCCAGATCTTTTTGTTAGACTCAGTTTAAGGAGATCAAGAGATCTGACAGAAAAGTAGCATTCAATATGGAACAGAAACAACAGGCACAGGGGAGCAACCTTTCCCTGTGCTCAACTGCAGCATCATATTCATCTTTGAAAGCATCACTATTCTGTTCCTTAGTATAAGGCAGCAGAAAACAAGGGGGTTGCAAAACATAATAAGAACATAGTTGTGATATATAAGCAGATTCCTCAAACTGTTATCCTCATAATATGCATAGTCTCCCCACAACTTTAAATGCACCTGGTAGAACTTCTCTTCCAATGGACCCGTGGCTCTTTTCTTTCACACTTCTGTTTTTCTTCAAAGGTTGATTAAAGAAAAAAATATTATTTTGAAATGTCATACTGACTCCAACTGTACCTACACATATGTTTGCAAGGCTCAGAACACTCAGAAATCTGACTGATATTTAACAGAACTTTCAAGATCTTTACTCAGCTTGGAGTGCCGTCTTGATGTACTTCTGCTTCCTGAGCCCAGCTGTTGTAGTTCCAGATTAGGCAAATAGTGCTTTGTTTCATTTTAAATTGCAGTGAAAAGTACAATTGCCCTGTTTTTCTTGCACTCCAAAGATTAAAAAAGGTTTTTGTCCAGTCTTTCTGGGGGAAAAATATAACCATAAACAAATGAAAAGGAGCAATAGAAGGGAAGTGCCTTAGCAATTTTACCTGTGAACTATGCTGGAGCTCTAATTGTAATGATCAGAATTAAGAAAAACAAAAACCAAAAACTGAGAAAACACGACCATTTTCATAGTTGGCACCAATTCAGGAAAACTAGGATGGCAGTGTCAAATCTGGTCAGCTTTATACGTTGCAGTATTACTGCAACGCTGTTTATTCACCACACTGAGGTGTAAAATTTGCAGCTACTCACATCCCATTAGTCTTTTTTTTATGACTAAACCAATACAAATAACTATACTTCCATTAGTGAAAAGGACATAATCTGTTTTTCCAGTTATGAGATGGGTTGCTATTTCTGCATCAAGAAGAGAACCTGGGCATGAACCTGTTTCACTCTGACCATTCTCCCCCTGCTTCAGCTCTTCCCTGTTAGTTCTGTTTCATTTCAATGATGTCGGTTCTCCTTTGTTGAGTTTGACTTTATTTAGCTCTGCTTTTCTGCAGCCACAAGCTTCCTTTCCGTTGTTTATGGAAATATGTGAAATATGTCTACAGTACTCATTCAGTATCAGTGTGACTGATACACTTCAACACTGTAATTTACCGAAGAGAATGTCAGTATTAAATTTACAAAATAAATATGTTTGATGTAAAGTTTAGAGCATGAATGAGACACGTGGAATTCATAGCACTTGTGAATCTCACCCACGTGATCTTGCCAGAAAGAAATCTGCATGAACGAAGGAGCACAGGCTTGCATACAGTTGTGGGTTTTCTGCTCGTTTTGTTTTGTTTTGCAATTGGAACATAGGAAAAATGAAGCTTAAGCTTAATTAGTTTCAGTAAACTAATACACAAGTGTTTCTGTATTTGTTTGCTACGTATGTAACTTACACTATTTTGGTTACTTGTATATGTCACTGAATTGGAAAAAAAAAGAATATGAAATGTAATTAACTGGACTAAATTACCAATTGCAATATTTTCAATAATCAACAATCCAAAAAATTATTTGCTGAAGATACACGTAAAAAACCGAAACCAATTATATTTGAGGATTTTGCATCCATTCACAGTTGGAAGTACAAACAAAACAAAGTGAATGGGAATTAAATTATTTGTGGAAATTATTCCTTCAGCTGTCGCCTTACTATTTTCTTCCCTTTAAATCTTAAATACAGTTGATTTCATCCTAGAGATGGAATTAACAATATAGCCATTCAGTAAAAAATCTCAGTGACAACTAAAAGAAAAACAATCACCTTTCTATGGCTTCAAGAAAGAGTAAAGGTCTCTTTTGTTCTCACGTCAAGCTTTGCAAGAAGACAGAAACTAATTCTGTTTGTGTGCAGTTGGGAAGTTGTAATTCAGATTTTTTTATAGCACTTGCTCATCATCTTGAAAGAGAAAAGAATTTTAAAATTTTCCTCCATAGGTTTTCTTAACAGCAATGTTTCTTCAGGAAGAAAATTTGAGACCGATGACTTTCCAAGTGCCGCTACCAGAGGCTTCATGTGTGCTCACCAAATAAAAACGTTTCTGACTTCATAGGTAAGTGGTTGGTAATGCTTGGGTCACAGCAACATTTAAATGAAAACTACTGTTTTGTATAATCTATTCTATTACACATACGCCAGAAATTCCAGGACCAGCTCTACTAATCTTAGCAGTGCTCTGGGCTTGACCTGAGAAACACATAATGCACCTACTGCAGTATATGCCGATAGGTGATCTACGCTGAGCAATCCCCCTTTTCATGAGATTAGAATTAAAGCTGGGGCAGGGTTTGGGTTTTGGTTTGTTTTTTTTTTTTTTTATTAAACTGATTCATATGATAAATGGAAGCAAAATTTTAGGTGACCCAGAACTGTTTATGAATTTTTATTTAATTTATCATATCAGAAAAAGGAAGACCACATAAAAATATTCTGAAACAATACTTGCATGTTTACATATATAGGTAGTATTAAGTGATCCCAAAAACCCCCAAATTTTTGCAAGCTAGTTTCCTAAGCAAACAAAAAATATGATTTCCATCACTACCTTTCTACTCTGTGGTCTAGTTCAGCCTCAGAACTCAAAAATCTATAAGCACACTTAAGGTGCAAGATGATGCTCTGTTATTTATTCAAACTGACACATTATTCTATAGCATTCTCCAGTTTTATAACATTAAGCACTTAATCAGTAAAATCCAACTTTTTTCAGAAATTAGGGGCCTCTAATAATTTAGCTTGATTTCTTTTAAATGTCATTCCTGTATGAAACATCCCTGTTCACTGAAAAGTCATTGAGACTGCTTATCAGATAAGGGAAATAGAGACTTTCAAGCTGGCTGCTCCTTTCACAAGGGAGATTGTCATATGTCATATTTTTATTAAAAGTTTTTTGATGTTTATGCTTGGAGGAAATTCTTCTTTGAGGAGGACTTAGTTTGTTCCTGATTTAAAAATCCATTACTGACTATTCAGTATTTTATATATATTCTACTTTGTTTAAACTCTGCAGAAAGAAGTCTGGGATGTTACATTTATTTTGTCAGCATGGTAGGAAATCTCTTTTAATGTTGAGAGTGAATTGTGACTTGCCCTATTACTGAAGATGTGTATTTGCAGCTATGAAAAAGGATAGCGTTATCAGTGACTTTCCTTGTTTTTGAAGACTTTACAAAGAAAGGATTCTGTTATTTCCCTAACAAATAAGCTCATGTGTGTATCCTTTATAAATGTCTTTATCTTAGGCACAGAAGAAGTCAACGTTGAAGTGATTTAAAGGAAAATTATCAGACATTTACATGGTAAAGATGTTTCTGGGCTTGTAGACAGTTTTCGAAATTTGTGATGTA
>NW_008824283.1:4791135-4798796 GCF_000699105.1 Pygoscelis adeliae | reverse complement strand
TGAACATCCTACTAGTTGTTTCTCTTTATTTTTAGAAAATCTGGCTCTTATCCCATTTTCAAGGGATTTTAGCTCACAGGAGCCTAAAGACATGTTTACAGAATTCAGTGGAACTCCAGTTTGAGGAGTTGTAACATAGCAAATATGACCTGGTAAATTCAATAACGTGAAGCATAACTTGTATTGGTATGTGCTGTGTTGACCAGAGGTTTTGATTCTAACATTATCTTGCAGTCAGCTTAGCTGACTGTACCAGCTGATGATTCACGTTTGGTGTTACTTATACTTGAGTCTATATAACTGGTTTTGATAATGTCACTGTAGGTTTTCAAAAGAACGGAGAGAGAGAATTCCCAAATGTGTTGAATGTATGACTCTGATTTGAATGCTAAAGAATTTACTTCTCATATAGCCAATTAAATGCCTAAGAAGATATTCAGAAGAGCTTTGGTTCTGAGCCATTTTGAAAATGTGGTCTCAACTATCAAGTGTTAAGTTATACAAGATATATAGACCTAAAGAATTTTATTGTTCTCGATTTTGTGGGTATCTAGCAGGAAAGAAACAGGGTTTGAAATATCCAAGGCCCAAATCAGAGAGGATAGTGAAGTAAGCAATAATTTTACATGATCTTCCTTTCAGCATTTACCAGCTCTCACATTTAAATTTAGAGAGTTCGGAGTTTTAGGATCTTAATATTAGTCATGAATGCCAGCTCTATCACTGACATCCACCAAGTCATTCAATCTGTTTATGTATCAGATCCTGTTCTGTAGAATAAGAAAGTATTTCCTCTGCATCATAAAAAATTGTGAAGACAACTCAGTAATGACTGTGATACTCCCAGTGTACAGGGAAACAGATAAGCACCTAATACATTAGTACTGGCTTTTTATCTCTCACTTTACTCCCTTATTTAATTTTCCTCCTCAAGTTTCCTGTCATCCACACTGTTCCTTCCTTCCTTTTTTTCATCCATCTATACTTTGTCTCCCATATACTCTTTCTTATGTACCCTCAAATGAACATCAGAGTAAGGATAAACTAACCAGCCAAATCTAGATATTGATATTTCCCATTACTAACAATAAAGTCATGTCATTCCTTCCCATATCGTTCCTTCCCTTGTCTGTATTGTGTATTTCACATTTTGGTATCAAACGATGAGATAGCAGGTGCTGCATGGGGACTTTAATGCTTACTCTAAACTCAAACCATTCAGTCATGACCTGGCCCACCAGAACAGCTGCTGACGATTTGCTAATAGTGACATTGCTATGCAATGCTACTTCTGGGATCTATGATTCAAACAGTAATGGAAGAAATGGAAAGATGAAGCATCCACAGGTTTTGAAACATTCACAGCTCTCTGTTGCTGCTAGTCAACGTTAGGAGGGGTTCTGGCACCCCTGTAATGCACAGAGGGAGATCCACCTCATGACTGATTCATCTACAACAAGACTTGTGCAGTATGTTGACATCATGCAACACAATCTATGCTTATAAGCATGCCAGAAAGAAGCATGATTCCATTTGTATTCAAATAAAGAATCCTTTATACATACCACCTCCTCTTTATTTTGATTTTCCCATTAACCTCACTAATTAGGTCGTGATCCTGGTTATCAAGGCTGTTTGATATGGGACATTTGATATGTGCCCCTTTGCTGATTATGACAGTTAGCTGAAGACCTGGCCCAGGTCTCTCTTCTAGCAGCATGAATCTTTTTGCATTTTCTTTCCAGCTTGTAATAAGACAAAGTGATGCTCCCAACCCCACCCCCTGATGCCCTGTACAAATAGGTTTATTACAAACATGAAGCAAATCATGAACACAGAAAGAAAAGCACATCTTGTCATCCCTAATGACAATAGAACCCATCCCTCATTTCAGCTCATCTTTACACGAAATGACCAAATGAAATGATCAACACGGTAGAAGTTCACACACATGGAATCTAGCAGGCCACTGATAGGTGACTTGAAAAATATGGGCTCATATAAATCAACTCTGCTGAATCCTCCCGGGACAACTGTAGAGATTACTGCTCCCAGTTACTGGTCCCACTGTACTGATGGAGGTTACCACATCTTATGTAGGTGCTTATGCTGGCACCTCAAGTGTGTAATTTAGAGTACAGACCCTAAACTCCATTGGACTATTGTATTGGGTTTGAGTGGCAAGGTGTTGGTTGCAGGGGGGCTACAGGGATGGCTTCTGTGAAAAGATGCCAGAAGCTGCCCCCATGTCCGATAGAGCCAATGCCAGCCAGCTCCAAGATGGACCCACGGCTGGCCAAGGCCGAGCCCATCAGCAATGGTGGTAGCACCTCTGGGATAACATATTTAAGAAGGGGAAAAGCTGCTGCACAACAGCAACTGCAGCTGGAGAGAGGAGTGAGAATACGTGAGAGAAACAACCCTGCAGACACTAAGGTCGGTGAAGGAGTGGGAAGAGGTGCTACAGGTGTCGGAGCAGAGATTCCCCTGCAGCCTGTGGTGAAGACCATGGTGAAGCAGGCTGCAGCCCATGGAGGTCCACGGTGGAGCAGATATCCACCTGCAACCCACGGAGGACCCCACGCTGGAGCAGGTGGATGCCCGCAGGAGGTATCCACCTGCAACCCACGGAGGACCCCACGCTGGAGCAGGTGGATGCCCGAAGGAGGCTGTGACCCCCTGGTAAGCCCGTGCTAGAGCAGGCTCCTGCTGGCAGGACCTGTGGCCCTGTGGAGAGAGGAGCCCACATTGGAGCAGGTTTGCTGGCAGGACTTGTGATCCCATGGGGGACCCACACTGGAGCAGTTTGTTCCTGAAGGACTGCACCCCATGGAAGGGACCCATGCTGGTGCAGTTTGTGAAGAACTGCAGCCCGTGGGAAGGATTCACATTGGAGAAGTTCCTGGAGGACTGTCTCCCGTGGGAGGGACCCCACGCTGGAGCAGGGGAAGAGTGTGAGGAGTCCTCCCCTGAGGAGGAAGGAGCGGCAGAGACAGCGTGTGATGAACGGACTGCAACCCCCATTCCCTGTCCCCCTGTGCTGCTGGGTGGGAGGAGGTAGAGAAAATCGGGAGTGAAGTTGAGCCTGGAAGGAAGGAAGGGGTGGGGGGAGGGTGTTTTTAAGATTTGGTTTTATTTCTCATTATCCTACTCTGATTTGATTGGTAATAAATTAAGCTAATTTCCCCAAGTCGAGTCTGTTTGGCCCGTGACAGTAATTGGTGAGTGATCTCTCCCTGTCCTTATCTCAACCCACGAACCTTTCATTATTCTTTCTCTCCCCTGTCCAGGGGAGTGATAGAGTGGCTTGGTGGGCACCTGGCGTCCAGCCAGAGTCAACCTACCACAACTATGAACCTCAGCATCTGAAGGATAAATACATGCCTCATTTTGCCTTCTTGATATGCAGGCAGTGACCTCTGCAAAGATCAGATGGGCCAGTAGCAGGGAAAGCATTACTGCTGCTGTTTCAAGTAACATTTGGTAGGCAGACTAATTTGCTGCAGTCCAAAGAATCACTCAAATAGAATGACACAGATCACAAGTGACAGGTAGAAAAAGTCTGCACAGAAGAAAAGAAACTTATTTTGCTCATTTTTTACAAAACTAAATTCCAGGAGTTTGCCTTCACTTAATGCACAATTTGCTGCAGAATATTCTGAATATTTTTTTCCTTTGATTTCTTCAGCTTACCTGAAATATTTTGTAGCTAAATTATTGGGATATATATCACCAGCTTCTATAGATTTATCTGATTTTTGCTACTTCATTGCAAACTTCACAGAAGATGAAAATAAAAGCCAGGTTTTATGACTGACTTGCTGCTGCCTAATTATATGGAAACACTGCTTTTTTGATAATAATGATATGTTAGCTTGATTTACTAATCAGATTCTGTATCTAGGGATAGGACGGGGTGTGTGTGTACATATGCACATGGGTATTTGTTCCAAAATTTGCATTTATCTAAGTTAGCATTGATTAGTAACTAAAATTTCAACAGGACTCGTAGAGAATAATTTGGCTGAACCATTAAATACAACATGGTACTTTTGCAAATAGAAATCTACAGTTCTGTCTAGAAAACAAGATAATACCAGTATTATATACTACATTGAAATCCAACAATATTGATAGAATGAGTTACTTATTCCCCTGAATAAATAAGTCCAATCAGAGAACAGAAATAATAAAACTATGCAACTCATTAATCATGCAAACGATACTGAATAATCAAAACAATTGGCAAAATGCAGACTGAAAACCATTTGTTTAACAAGTTGTTTAGCCAGTCCATCCAAACTCAGAGTCACTGCCAGAAGACTCTGGGTCTGTAACAAATATAATTTACAGCAAATGTTCACACTGCTATGCTCAGAAAAATAAGATATCAATCATTTCATTTCTGTGCATCGGTTTGACTTCAAATCTATCTTAGTAACAACAAGAATTTGCCCTTACAACCAGCAAAGTATGGGCATGCTCGTTAGCAGGCAAATATACATTTCATTCTGGGCACCTGATCATTTTACCACTGAAGCCCATGACTGCGAAAGGCCACTGTCTGAACTGCCCATTTATACATACATGAGTTTGGACACTTCAGGGGTGGAAAAGCTTCAAACCGCAACTTTAGTTCTACTGCAGTCATGGTGCACTTCATGAATGGGTGGAGAAATTCAGCCTCCAATGAGGACAGTACAGCTTTCTCCTCAAAGCCATTTTAGTGATCCCAGGCAGAACTCGCTAATTTGGTGTGACCCCATCTAGAAGAAAATTCCCTAGGTTTTTTGCTCGACCATTGACATACTGGTTTCTTTTACTCTACTGACCTCTTCTGAAATGCGGCTGAATTTGTTTGGTGTGACATCTGCACAGTTTGTCCTACTAATTGAAAGACTAGATGTGACTTATTTCCCCAAAGACTGTCTGTAGTCAGCAAGCAGGAACAAACTTCAGTCATTTCTGATTGGCTACATTTCAAAATCATGTCCCAGATGTACCTGGTTTGTGTTTCCTATGTGCCATTCATTTCTTTTAAGCTGACATTTTCTTTTAGCTATCTCTGATCAGCTAAGACAGGCCAAGCGATCTCCAGTTTCAAGCCAGCTGCACTTGTGCCTGATGTGTCCCTCCCCTAGAGAGCAAACATACAGGTGAAGCTCCTACTTACTCCCAAGTCAATCTATATAGCAAAGAAATTATGGAGTTGATGTCAAGTAATAAGAAATGGGGAAAAATGCTCCTAATAGGGACAGATGAACTAACGTGAACTATATAATTTCTATTTCTACAGAAAGTATCCTGAATTTTAGGCTTGTTACTCAGCAGCATTTGTTTCTGGCTCATCATTTGAAAAAATTAAGCAACCAAAAAACATTGAGGAAATATCATCATTAAGAGGAAATTGAGACAAAGAGAAGAATGTCCTTCTCCCACATTTTACAATGCCTGGGCCAGGAACAGAACTATTTGAGCTTCAAAATCTCACTGTAAAACTTAGGAGATCTACAATTGCCCTGGAACTGGAGGGGACATACATAATTTGAAAATTGTCCCAGTGATCAAAGATGAGGTTGTCACGAGTCATTCTAGCAGATGAGCTTTTCTTCTTGACTCTGAAGACTGACAAAGCTACTGGCAACCTTGAGCAAGATTTGCATGCCTCTGCAGTTAGCTGCATGAAAATGCAGTACAAAGGGGACACAGAATCTATTATGGTATTTTGGAATCAGTATTACACTCATATTTCAGCTGAACAGAAAAATGGGAGTTTATGACAGATGGTAGTGGAGAATTGGCAGGAACAATGAAGAGCTGAAGAAGGCATGGGAAATGTATTTTTTGTTAAAACACTTTTCCGTAATTAAGCAATATGTGTCTCTTGACACCACTTCTGTGCATAGATATGTTTTAAGACCTGAGAAGGTAAGACAGGCCAAGAAGTTCTTGGGTTTTAAGACAGCTACACTTGAAAAAGGTCCAGTAGGTATTTGTCAACATAGCAGGTTTTGCCTTGTGAATTCGAGGAAACTGAAAATATACATCAACTTTTTTAGATGGTAAAGATATACTTAGAGTAACTTATCATAAGCCCTGATATATTTGTGAAATTTATAGGCATTTAATACACATTTTTGCCAATTAAACACATTTTGAAAATCATGGATCTTTTCTGCAAGGATACTTCTGATAGCTTATAAAACCAGCAAAAGCAAGGCAGAAATATTCAGTGAGTTACAAGGCATTCTTCCTTAGTCTTTTGCAATGACTAACCCTCGCAAGCATATTTGATGTTAAGATTAACGTTCAGTTCTGAGTGACATGGATTCATACTTCACATCTTCTCTGAAAATTACTCACTGCTGACAATGGATGAAGCTGAAATGGTGTTGAACATGGTTCACCTGGAAGTACGGTGACAGAAAAAGAAGTCAGGGCCATTTCAGAGAGAGGTTTTAAGCTGATGTTTTTGAAGATGCTTTCTTGTCCTCGGCTATATACCCAGTTAAATTTTCCTCAGCAAAATAACCACTGCACTGTTGAGACATATAATTCAGGCTTCAACTATGTCCTAATAAGGACTATCACAAGGATGCTAATTGGTGTCAGATGTGATTAGACCACTGTTCTGCAAGAAGACTACTGATTTGTTTTCCTCTACTTCTTTACTGCTGAGAATCCAGCACCAGGTGACTCATTACCCTCACCTGAAGTAGGATTCAAAGGAATAAAGACACTAGACCTTATCACCAAACCTTCTATTCTGTCTACTAAGGCTTTGTTTCTAAGATGAGATTATGTATTGTTTTTATCTTTTAGAAATGACAGAAAATGTGGGCATCTTTTCCTGTAACTTTATAGACAACTGTAGTAGAGATCAACAGAATTTTTATATAAAACAATGCAGAACTGTGATGCATTGTTGATTATACAATAGCAGAACATCGACCCAAACACCTTCCCTTTTGTAAGTCCAGCAGAACAGAAGCACTGTTATTTTGTAGTGACTGCTTTTGTATTGCTTTTCTTACCAAAACGTGTACATAACTAAATAAGATAGATCTCTCCTCATGCCCAATATTTAAAAACGTATGCAGGAACTGTGGACTACAGAGCACTGCAGGTGAGTATTTCAACACTGAAGACAATGTTGTCCTCTCCTGCTTCCCTCACCTTTTCACGATTCAGTTGACACACAGAAATCACAAGCCTCTTCTTACAAAATGTGCTCTACAGGATATTCAAAGAACAACACACACAGCCTTAAGATTGAAGACTCTGAATTCAGCAGAGAATAGCTGGAAACTACTGTTGACTTGATCTTGCTTTCTGAGCAAACTATATCCAAGAGCAAAATCAGATTTGCTCCAAGGAAGTCTAGAGTCAAGATTTGTCCCAGAAGACAAATGTGGAGCTCAGGTTGATCCCCAAGCCCAGCAAACGGGGGGGTGGGGTGGGGTGGGGGCAGGAAAGAAAAAAAAAAGGCCTTCTTTTGAATGGGAACTAAAAAGAAACCATGAAATGAAGCAATGGAGAAATATATAGATAGTGAGATGGGAAACAAGGTGACAGAGATTGGTTAAGAATGCAAAAACCTGGAGGTAAATTAATTAAGCACCCAGAAAAAGGCTTGAGAGTAAAGGAAGCTCAGTAACATA
>NW_008824283.1:4773965-4790252 GCF_000699105.1 Pygoscelis adeliae | reverse complement strand
AAGGGGGGTGGGGTGGGGTGGAAGACAACCCAGGAGGAGCTGGATTATTTAAAATAAAAATCAGAGTTAAGTCAGACCTAATCACCATGTACTTGTGTTGTACTGTGCTCTGCTTTGTAGCATTTGATGAGTTCCCTTTGCTTTTTATTCAAGGCAAAACAACAATTCAAGCTGACACAGACATATACAGAGTATGTGTGGGGTGGGGGTGCATTAGCTATTTTGATCTCTGTCCATTATGCCGTGTTTACAGGACCTACCATTGTTTAAACGAAACTTTAAAATACATTTCTGACTTGAAGAATGTAAATATTGTAACAGTGAAAACATAACCACAGCTTAAAGAAATGGGCGAGGAGATTAAATTCTAAGTTTTCCTTTTCTCAGAACTACTTCTGCATTTGACTGAGAAGAATGGCTGGATGAAGGCAGCGGCGAGTGGGAAATCAACACTCTCATAACATTTAACATCCCATTGGCTGTAAAACAATTTTGGGATCTCTTTGTGTAGGAAAAAGGATCAGTGCAAATGTCTTGACGAAAATCCCTCAATATTATATATTTCAGCGACTTTGAATTCAAGGACAAAGTCTAAAGGCTACTGTCTGCACTCAAAACGTATGCATTGAAAATGCCTGCTGGCCACTGGGACGTTCTCAGGTCACTGAAAAATAGCCGATACAGTAGAAAGAAATTGTGAGCCCAACTCTCAAACAGAGCATAAGGTTTCCAAGCCCTTAGGCCTGGTTCCAAAATCTTAATGTCAGCCAAGCCCCACCTACTGACTTCAATAAATCCTGACCTGCACCGATACACATGCACATACACTAATTATGACTGTCAGAGAGGGGCTTTCAGCTACAGCTCTCCCGCTCCATTCCTGCAACATATCATGCAGCATCTTCTGGCAGTTCTAGATGACAGCGCTTAAGGGGACTTGCAAGTTTGACAAAAAAGTTGGTGAAATTGATTGGTATTTAGAGTTTAGTGGTCTCCTATGAGTATTCCTGTGCTTCTCTGACTGATTTTGATGAAGTGCTTTTATTTGTCTTTCTACCGAGAGACTGCAGATGAATTTGCAATGGAGCAGCATGGCTCCTGTTTAGCTTTGTCAGGCACCACTTAGCCATGTTATAATTTATTTTCCAGGAAAAAATATTTCTCATGAGAGCTTCAGGCTAACATAGTTATAAAGCACCTGGCTACCGTTCAGCTTCGTGTCTGAAAGCAGTTTCATTTCCATGCATAAGTAGAAAATACCAAACTGGAGAGGAGGAAGAACGAGACGTTCCTCCAGGTACACGTGCTGTAGGTACACTGGTCTTCTTTGGAGTGGTGTTTAATTAAATCAAACACTACCTTAGTACCAAAGTTAGCAGAGTCAAGGTTAAAACAGGCCTATGTAGAAACACTGACACTGCTGTCAGTAGTGGTGATGCCATAGCACGTTCTGGGAAGGGTTATTCACTTAACAAAGCAGCCTGTCTCTGCTCATTGGTAGGTTGGGAACTGACTGTTCTAAATTTTTGAATGGATTTAGACCTCTATTTAACACTGACATACTGTGTAATAGAGCAATCTTTACCTTGCTTCAGCTTTATTTGGTGAGAGTCCCTTTTACTCAGAGTGCAGCGATTGTGGTGTTTGTTGGGGTAGTTTTGTTCCTATTTTCTGCTGAATTATAGTGATTAGTGAGCAGTTTGAAAGCACTGAGCTCAAAGATCTTTTCTGCTTTGATCACCATTACTGTTATTCAAGAAGAGCCACAAGTATGGTTACAGGATGAATGTAAATATCAATTCAGTTTCCCTGCACTTATGGAGGGTCTGTCGTACTTTTTTCCCGTGCTTTCTTCCTACTCTTTATCTCATTAGAATGCAGGGGAAGAAATGTAGTGATGTGCATACAATTAAGACAGAAAGTCTTTATAGAACATGCCACTAATCATAAAATGTGATTTCTAGTGTGGTTTATAATTAAAAGAATACTTTTGTTTGTCTCACTTATATCTTGCATTTTAAGAAACAGAGATGAAAAAAAATGAAGATCCAATGAGAAAATGGAGCCTGGTCCTAGGGAACTGCTCTCCCTGCCAGTTTAATCAGCTGTGATGTTTCATTAGCAACGACTTAACCAAACCAGACAATACTTATCGCAGCACCTAGCCTGTAATCATTGCACATTACTACTGTTGTGTGGGTTTTTTTAAACTGTTCATTGAAAACACTGCAATATTTACAGGTAACTGGTAACCTCAAGCTCAGGCTTAGATCAACTAATTTGCAGCCTCCAAAATGACAACAGGACAGTTTGGCAAGGAAAACCACCCAAATTTTGCAAACTTTGGTACAAAGAGGATGAAACCCAAATTTTAAAATCAAGTTCAGACAGTTCACTTCTTATAGAACATGTTGAGCACTCCCATCCATCCATCCATCCATACTGAGTAATTACATTCTTTCACTTATACCTCCCAGACATTTTCAGGAGTACTAATTCAGCTGACCTAAAATAGCCTATTTGCACATTGGTAGCACTATTCTGCTTATTGCCACAAAAACATCACCCTTTATTTAACTTTAGCCCTTGAAAATTGTTAGTAAATGCAAAATTGTGAGACAACAGGGAAAGTCTGACTTCCCAATGCTTTTCCACCAGTGTGGTAAGTGAGGCATGCCCAGATGCTCCAAAGACTTTTTTTTACTGCTGAGGGGGAAGTACGGATTTTTAAAACAGTGATGTTATAGAAATTATTGTGAACTAGTGAGCAGGAAAATGAGGGATTGATTGTGCTGAACTGGATGAAGGGAGCTGGATGGAGCACTGGTTGTGCTATAAGAAAGAACTGCAACAGCACTATGCTGCCTCCGTGCTTTGAGAGCGCGCCAAGGGAGAGGGATTCTGACGCAGGGGATGCTGACAGGAAGAGAGTAGGGCTAGTTCGAAATCCTGTTTCCTAACAAACTTCTGGTGAAATCTAAAGCAGATCTCTTTTGCTCTGTGTAGCTGAGTTGCTCATCTGTAAAATGACAATAACAGCACTTCTTTATCTCCAAGAATAAACACTGGAAAGACGGAAAGTAGTCAGGTATCATCATCAGAAGGACAGGGTAACACAGTAGCAGCATAACACAAGGAAAGGTTTCTATTTTTTCAAGTAAATTCAAAACAAACTGCAAAAAGCATTTGACATCTCTGGGATTAAAATGGAAATGGAAAGAGGATATTTGGACATATTTTCCCCTCAGAAAATAGTATTGATATCATTTTGCTCTGACTTTATAATTCCCATAGCTTATTATAATGTAGCTGTCCTCTTTGATTTGTGTATTGGAACATACAGTGCAACTGCATATATTCGTAGAAATAGGCTTATTATTGTAACAACTCAAGGGAATTTTCTGAATTGAGGGAAAATATTTACATTGGAACAAATTACATTTTACCAAAAAACTAATTGTTACACTGAGAGCTGTATACTGTTGTAATTGCACTGTCCTAATTACACACATTGCATTATTTAAAAAGAATAGCATTGTTTATTTGCAATATCCTCTGCTTATTTACAGTTGCATATTTGAACAAGGAGCGAGGAGTTATTCCTGCAAAGCAGCAGAGAGATTGTTATCTGCACAAAACCAGAAATTAATTCAGTAGAGGAAATCTACTCTCAAACAGAGCAAGAGAGAAATTCCTCCTGAGGCAAGACATTCTACAATTGTTTCTAAATTTCTGTATAATTAACAAAGCATTTACCATCTGCAGTGATTGACCTGTCAGATCTGCTCCTCTGAGATAATTTCAGTGACATTTAAAAAAAATAGTATGAATATAAAAAAGCCATATTCAACTTGTAGGGAATGGTGTTATCCTGTAAATAGAAATTACAAACACTCAGGATGGAATTAGTTTACGATGACTGCTGATTAACACCAGTAGCCCTGATCAGATGAGTTCAGCTCAGGTATTAGCAGGATATCCTTTGTTGGCTATCGTAACAGTGACCCTATTTCGTCTCCTATTTTTCATTGTGTAAATGCCAATCTAACATATGAAAAGGCATCTCGGAAAATTCACTTAGTTATTTAGACTAATACACTAAACAATGTTTATGCTCCAAGTTAAACGGAATCATTGGGAAACTTCATTTTAAACAAAGAAGTCTGGTGCTTTGCACCTTCACTGCACATTTATTTTGACCCCACTAATTAGTGTATCAAGTTGACATAACGCTACCAAGCCGCAGTGACGCCCTTTTTACCTCAATTGCGTGAATATCTGCGTATGTTTCAAGGCACCAGAAAATCCAGCCTGGTACTGTTGTGTTTATAGAGAAAAAACATTGTCTTTTGTTTATCATTGTTAATTAAATCTACTAATCCTAAACAGCATAATTTGTGGATTAGCTCCATCTCTTTAACTATCCCTCTTTCTGTTCCCCTGTTACATTAAGTATCTATAAATGCTGCAAAAATGCTTCTCCGTTATCAGCCTGTAATATTTCTTCCTTCACAAACCTGAATTTCTGGCAAATGTTATTTAGAGACATGTAAAATACAATTTTATCCAAACCAATACACACTTTTCTCCCATCAGGTTTTGTAAGTGATCTTTTTAAAAGTAGCACAGAAAAAGAGCTGGATGTTGTGTGGCATGAGAGATGAATGCATCTTCAGTTCTAAGGAACAACTATTGAAGTTTCAGATTGGTAACGATCACAGTCAAAATGATATTTTAATCTTAGTACACAGTAGGGAATAGACAGTTACTGCACAGTTCACTAGAATTTTACCCCCCTTGACACATGAAAGAGCAAGTAGTCTGACTTTTCATCTTGTTTCAGAAGAGATACCCTTCTGGAGGTGGTCTAGTCAAGTCCAGCCAGTGCTTCTAATACAGAAACTTTCAGTTCTACAGTAAATGCGACTGATCTTCTACCTTTGATTTAGGTTCATTGCCACAAAATCAAGACGAATTTGTTGAAGTGTAAGGTTAAAAAACTGCATAAATGAGAACTCCTACTGTAAAAGTTGTTTGTAAATTTTTGATCAATGACTTTTTACAATATAAAATGTAAAAGGGCTATCAACCTCCTAAAATATCTTTGACAATAAATAGTAAGTTTAATCTTTTTTCCTTCATTTCAGAGAGTTTTTGTACATTTTTTTTTCCAATTCATATTGCTAGATGCACCTTGCTATTTTCTCTTGATTCAGTCATAGGGAAGAGAGAGAAAAGGCTATTTTTCTGCTTTTTCTATTATTCCAGTTCTTAAAAAATGTGTGGTTTGGGTGGATGGTATATTCATTACAATTAAATAGCGGTAGTTAAAAAGAAAGCAGTGAGTGCAATTTCTTGCTGTTTGCAGGTAATGCATAATGAAAGAAGAAGCAAGAATAAACTCATACAGTCTTTCAACAAACAAAGAAGTACTAGCACAGACTGAGGCCTTCCTTAGTCTTCAAATAAATAAAAAAAAAGGCATAGAAAGAAATCACAGAAGAAAGAAATATCGTGTAGGCAGTTGTCCTGTGAAGCCTGTCAGGGAAGACACAGGTGTGGAAAACTGTAATTCTTTAATTTGGAGAGGTCCTCAAGAAAGCTTCCAAATCGATTAGGACTTGCACTAACCATGGAGACGTTCCTTCAGAAACAAAAGCTAAACATATGGTGGAATCAAGAATACAAAGTACCCCACGCCATCAAAAAAGGAGAGAAAACATGACTGAATCCTAGTGAAATGCATATCAGATGAATTAGAGGACCCATAAAACTGAGAAACTATTCTTACAAGTTATTAATCTTATACTGCATAATTGTACTATCCCTACACAGACACCTCAAATCAGGTGAACTGAACCAACTAAAGAGCTGGTACTTTACTGGGATCATCATACCTTCAGAGCACTGCTACAGTCTGTCCCCAAGAAAGAACTCCTTAACTACTCAGAGTTTCCAAAGAAGGGAATAGTCTAAAACATTTCACAATGGTGTGGGTTTTTAAAAGGAAAAAAAAAAAAAGAGAGGAATCAGCCAAAGGAACCTGTCTGTCTTAGAAGAGCCTTAACCAGTTGTGACTTCCCGTACTTCTGAACAAGGAGAGTATTCCTTTAAAAACTTACCTTGGCGAGCACTTTACAGACATGCTATATGTATAGATAAATCTATTTTATATCATGCTATGAGTGCTAATCTTATTGCAGAACACAGTGATTACAGCTTACACTGAATTACTACTTTTTATAATTCATTGTAGTAAGGTATTACTGTGCGACATCTCCAAGCTAGTGAGCACTTCATTATCTATAAACAGAAAAACTGAAGGAAACTACTTACATTGAAACTGACTGTTGATCACTTTCTTTCTCATTCTATGTTAGAAGAACAAGCCATACAATAAACTAGGTCTTCCTAGAATCCAGCTGGTTTAGCAACTGGCCTTATATGTGCCATTAAAAGTCCTTTAAACTGCTTATTTATGACATCACATTCTACATAGCACACAGAATAAACTACACTGATGTCCATATACTATACTACTTCCACAAGGCGCATTTTACTTTTGAGATGTGCATATATATATGCATACAAATGATATACATCTATATAAATGCAGACAAGGTATTAAAATTGGCAATGATTTACCTTTGCTTTTAAGGTAAAAATTCCAAAACTCCTGGTTTTAGCATAACAAGGACAAAGGTAAAATGTTGCTTGAACTTGTGCACATTATTTCAACTTTTAGGACATACCCTCTGAAGGAAAATGGATTATTTTCCAAGGGACTGTACAAAGATTTTTCATTTGTGCTCAGACAGACAAATATCCTACATGGTGACACATTTTTAATTCTCTATTTAAAAAGCTTTTGGTGTCACCTTGGAGAGTCCCAGAGTGTGCTTACTAAAGTAAGCTTAACAAGAAGGTGTGACAGCTGTGGTTTTTGACATGAAAACATCTCTCACTATTGGCACAATAACATTTTATTTATCCTATTTTGATGAGTATGTGCTGACATTTAAAAGACCAGAAAAGGAAAAAAAACCTAGCCCCTATTTTATGAAAGAAAAATAAAGTCTTTATGTGTTTTGTTTTGGTTTTGCTTTTTTTAAGATTCTCACATCACTTAGATGTTTTAAATGTTAACAGATGCTCGGCAGACTTGAGCACAGTTAAAAGAAAAATTCACATATAATTCTCTGGTTAAAAATTCAGCAAACAAATATATACTTACAACATTCTAAGGGATACAAATAAATTAAAAATATATTTTATTTCCATGCTCACATAAAAAAGGGAATTTTAAACACTTGATTATTAGTATTTTATATTGATCTTTTCTTTCTGAAGTTACACATGCGATGGTAACTTACAGAAGTTGTTTTATAACATGCAAATAATACTGTACTGACATTTGCTGCTGGATAGTTGCTCAGTGGCCTATATGAAATGAGTTGTTTGTCTAGCTGCTAATGAATTAATATTTCATATCACAAAACACATGACCTCAACTGACAGTATGGATGGCAATATCAGTTAAAGAGATTAAGGCTTGCCTGACTGTGGAAAAATGCCTAGTGGTTCCTCACATCCAACACTTTGAAGGGATATATGAAGAAGTTTACATTCCCAATATTCATATAAGCAACCATTAGACACAGAACTTCTCCACTGAAGTATGCATGAGTACTAATTTCTTAAAAGCTTTTATGGAGTTCATTCTATATGCATAAAATGAATGAGGGAATCTATGAGCTCAGAAAGTGACCATGACATTTTATTTTGCTTAGTTCCTAAAGTGCATACAAAAGTTCCAATTACATTCAGCACCAATTTAATACAAAGCAGCTTAGTGTGGTTTTAAATCTTAAATGTGAGAATAGTTATCATTTGGCTAAATAACTTTCATAGCTAACCTCATCAAGGAAACACGTATTTTCAGACTGCATTTGTCTTACTGAAGCTGTACATTGGATAGTATCAAAGAAAGTATGAAGAAAGGTTGAACTGAGGACATTTGACTGCAGTTAGCTTCATGGACTATATTGTTCAAAGCTTTTCTAACTTCCCAGTGTGATTAGAGGGAATGTAGTACTTCACCAAAAAAAATCATGATTAAAAAGGTTAGGCCTAAAAGTATGCTTTAGTGCATTGCTGTCAGCGTATCTGGACATCACTAGATGTGCAAATATTATATAGCTTTTTTTCTTTTTTTTTAAGAGAGAGATACAGTGCTAGGATACCTAGAAATAAATAGGGAGAGAACCAACCTGTTCTCCTCAGTTGTGCTGGAAATAAGCAAACCATATCCACCAAGGAAGAAGCGGAGAGAACTGAAGCCCTGCAAGCAACAGAGGATGAGAGCAGAGGTATGGAGAGCCCTTTGAAGTACAGCAGGAGGCTGGAACTGTCCTGGGGGTAAGTCTGAGATGAAAGAACTCTTCCTTTGCTCAGGCAGATACTGTGTAAGCTGATAAGACATTATCAATTAAATTTAATTGTATTTGATATATGTCGTCAAAATTGTCTTCGCAACCATAAGAGCTGAAAGCATTGCTTTAAATTAAATGTGAGATCCTGATAAAATCATGTAGTTCTAGAAGCTATGTTATGATAACCTCTGTACTGTACCTCAATCAACACTTGGGCCTAGTCTATAACCTTTTTTTTTTGTCTCAGATGCTAAAAATTCAGCAACACTGTAATCCTGACAAGGATCACAGTACAGAAATAGCTTGCTTAGAAGACTGAGTGTCCACATCAGCACAACATGCAGAAGCAGATGGACCCCTGCTATCATAATATGCTGCAAATACAGTGGGAGGGTCTGTATAGTATGCAGAGAGAGCAACACAGGCTTAGCAGTGTACACGAAGTCTCAGTCTTACAGAAATAGTCTTTCTGCTTCAGTTAAAACCTAGGGAACTGGAGAGATGTTTCATAAGCAGCAAAGGCATGAAGCAGCCAAACTCTTCTGAAGATTTCATATGGAGTCTTTCCTGTATTATCTGAATTGTTTCCACATTTGAATGAAGAAAATATATCCTCAGTCTCTCCTCTCAAATCTGCTCCCCCCATTCTGTTCAGAAAATGTACCTGATAGGAAGACAGCTTCACTTATATAGATGTATATTTGCAGCAACCTTTGTCTAATTAGATCATGACTCTGTCATTTTCTCATTAACAAAACCATAAGCAGAAGTGGAATTCGTTATCAGAGAACTATTCTAAACTAAATACCAGAAAACATCCCTGAGGAAAATGAGACTCCTCTATTATCTTTGCAGATTAATAAGTTTGCAATAGCAATAGAGAAGTTGGAGAAGCACCCTTCTTCACCCACTTGCCTCTTATTCTTCCCTCCAATATGAATTCAGTAAGTAACTTACCTTGGCTTTCTTTTCAATCCTTTAATTTCCTGTCTCATTTGTCTTTGTAAATCTTCATATAGTAGGAGCTAAGAGAAGTTCCCGTTATGAATCTATATTGAAAGGGGAGCTTGGTATATTGCAAAAGGGCAAATCTAAAAATGATTGCTCACCCTTCCCTCTGTAGAATCCTATGTCATACCCCTGTTCTGAAGCCCAAGGAACAAATCTATAATGTTAAAATACCACTGTCCTTTCTCTGAAATTCTGCCAACTGATTATTTTCTCCATATCACTCTCTTTCATTTGATCTGTAATTGAGAATGTACCTTTGTAAAAGTGGCCATACCCTAGTTTTCTCTCTCTCTGCTACACACTGCAACGTCTAGCCTTTTGATTACCTCTACAATTAATAAAATTAGTGCAAAACATTCCTCTTTCCATACTTCCCCTGTGTTCCTGATACATATGGTGTTTTGAAAATAATTAATACATGTATTTACCATGGAAACCTCTGAACTTTAATCTGTTCTTTCCCCCCTCCCACCAGTTACAAAACATAGTTTTCTAGTCAGAGGGGTAAACCACCACTGTACATAATAGAATTACTCTCTATTACTTGGGAATGTCTATGTTCAGGAAAAAGGGAATAACAGGTAAAGAAATTCCTGGAATGTTTGTTCAGTTTCTTTTTCCTTCTATGTATTCGAAGTTCATCAGCTCTTATGATTAAACAAGATGAGAAAAGTACACTGCAGACAGAAGGAACAATAACCGTGGTGGCATAGCAAATCACTCATCCTGAGCAGCTGGGCATACTAGGTAGTGTGTAGCTACTGGACATTTTTTTAATCATAATGGAGAAAGTACAAACTGTACTGGACTTGGGAAGAACAGAGTAGTCACACATTTAAATGTTAATGTGCAAAGGTGTCTCATACTCTTGTAGCATGACAGGCATTAGGATTTTCATTCTCCAAAACTCCTCTAATATGAAAGAATTTCAATGAGTGTAATCAAAGGCCAACAGATTAGTATCATGGCAAACTACAGAATGGTTAATTTCTGTAACAGAAGAGGAGACAAGAGTGAGAGTTATCATACCAGACTGGCTCTAGGAGGCTTTGCACTCAGGTGCAAAAATAGTGAGCTCACACTCTTGATAGTAAATTAAGTTGAAACAGATCCTTCCCTCTCCTCTCCTGGCTGAGCAAAGCAAAAAGTTTTCCTATTTCAGACACTTGGGAGATCCTGTGGAGGTAGAAGGAAGGAAAGGTACCTAGTAGGAGTGAGAGGGTGGAAGAAGTCACCGACAGACAGCACTTGCGAAGATGAAGGTTGGGGTCAAGGGAACCTGGGGTGTCGGCAGCTAAAAAAGACTTGCAGCTGGAGTCATGAAAAAATGTTTCCTGATAGTTGGTTTGTATATATAATTTGCACGTAAGCCAATTCTGATTTAAAAGACTGCAAGACACCCAATTCTATCAGTATTTTCTCCTCCTAACTGCAATAATGCACAATGAATTTCTGAATATCCATCTGAGTGAAAAAAGGCTAAGTTTACCTTTTCATTTTGGAAAATTAGCACATGACCATTAATAAATAACATAACATGAAGCATTATTTCAGGCTATCTATGCGTTTTGTAGATGGCTTGCATCACCTCATGACATTTTATGCTAGATTTGCTCTAAACTGCTTTTTTTCTGTATTTTTTTCTCCCCGGCCTTTCTGAGAGGTCTATAAAATAGTTGCTGACTCCATGTTGACCTCTTTTTCTCTGTCTCTTCACCATATACTTAACTCAGTGAGTAGCCTGTGAAGTTTACTGAAGTAGATACCATCAAACTTGACAGCAAGAGAAAACCTCTGCCTTGTGTAAGTAAACAATGGCGCTAGTATATGGAGGGCCTAGAGGACAAAAGAATATGACTATTGCACTTCTGTTATTTACAGCTTTGTATTACAGCTTTTATTTCTTTTTCCTGCCTGAGATTGAATGGAGCTGGGTTATCCCCAGGCTCCTTTAGGTATTTCTTTCAGAATATACATCAATCTGCAGTCCCTCTACGGCCTCCATTACTTTAATACCTGAGCACCTCACAATCTTTCACTATCTTTGCTCTCACAACACCCCAGACGCAGGCAATTTTTATTATATCAATTTACCAAGAGAGAATCAAAGCGCATAGAGATTTTTAGGTATCTGATGTCCAGAGTGAAATCCAAATCTCTCCCTCTGCTCTTTTTATAGTGCCTGGGATCATCCTTCAGCTCCTCAAAACGAGATTCAGGACAATCTGAATACTGAGCAAGGAGTCACCCACAGACAGACTTGAAAAAAATGAGACTAACCTGCACTACAATTACTAGGTAAACCTATACTTTTGTTCTGAAGCTGTCAATACCATACCACGATGTATTCAGAAAGTGTTACTACAAGCGCTGTTTAGAAGAGAGACACTTATATGCTACAACTGAGCACGGATCTGTCTGTCTTTAAGACAGTTAAAGAACAGCCTAGAGGCATACCTCCTCTCATTTTTATACAAAAGTCACCCATGATAAGGGAAATTCTGGTGCAGTTCCTTCCTCTGCCTGAAGGGACTCAAAATTCACATTTCTCTCCTTATAGGAGAGTGCCACGACCATCAAAATACAGCATAGGCTGGAGTGGGGAGGCATGATGTATTTCCTCAGCCTTGAAAGAGTTAAAGAAAGAATTTCAGGTTCAGTGGTCTAGGCAGAGTGAAGGAACGTGACTTATGTCTCAGACAGTGAAAACATTGCCTGATTTTACCTGGATTTTACTGCTTGTTGTCACACGTATACTAGTGTAAGTCTGGATTGCATGTTATTTTCAGTAGTAGGACTGTTTCGAAAAATTCAAGGACATTGGAATGCAGAGTCCTGATGTAGGAGATCTCTGAAACAAATTCAATATAGGTCTGTACAGCTGGGAATTCCTATCTGAAGAACAAGGAATTAGAGCCAGAAAGAATTCCGTTTTCTCATTCTAAGACAAAAAAGCTGATTTATTTAGAACAATACCACATAACCCTCCTATATGTTTGTGATGAAATGGCAGCATCTTTTTTTACCTATTGCTGGAGGAGAAACTGCTGTAACAAACTTTTGCTAGCTTTTATCTATTCTGTTATAGTCTGTTGAATATTAATAAATTACCATCTGCCAGTTTTTGCAGGAGTAGCTGAAACTCTGCTTGCATTAAACTTGAAAATAACTCCTTCCATTTTCACAATCTTCAAGAAAACGCAGATTTTAAAATAATGACTACTGCCTGTACTGTTCCAGTGGTGTTTGCCTTTAACAAACGATATTAAGATTTATGTGATACAGTCAGCTTTGGGATCGATAATTAATTGTCACTTAATTACACACTTTAATAATATTTATTCTAAAGTTATAACAACTCTGGCTTAGAAAATGACCCTGAATCACTTTAATTTATTAATTCACTTAATTAAAATACTTAATCTTGAAAAGAGCTTTCAGGCTGTTCAAATAAAGGTAAACAAATCTTCAAATTAAATCAACACTTTTTTCCTTTGATATATGTAATTAATTTTCACTCGACTCAATAAATAAACCTCATGTAAGGTTGTTCATGTGACAACAGAAAATAGCTTGCTGTCAGCTTAATCTTCCTTAACACTGTAAAGCATTTTTAGTTATGCTGACAGGCCTGCTGAAAACATTTTACTGGAAAGCAATAAATATTAGCATTTTTCCCACTGGCACTGCAGGGAAAACATTTATTTGTAAATTATGATCATTAATCAGCATTTTTGTACAAGCAATCAGAAAACCTCCCAGGCTAAAGCAAACTTGATGGAAATGAAACTTCTATTTGCAATCAGATTTAACTTAAGCACATTTTCTCCTTAAATAATCGAAAACTTTGTTTTCTTCTTTTACTGGCTGTTGGTAGAGGAGTTCTGTGTGCAAAGGATTGCACTTTCTATCCCTCGTACGTTAGAAAAGAAAGTTCTGTGACAAACTCTAGGACTTAATTATGGAGCTCACAGCACTGCCAAGATTTTCATGTGCTTAACTTTACTACTGCAATTAGCTCCATTGAAATCGATGGCAGTCAAATTAACCACATGCATGAGATGTCAGTATCATGATGAAAGCTGTCACTCGTACAGGCACGTGAATAACTTTACAAATGCAAGTTTTACTATTAAATTTAGCACACTTCCTTGCTTGCATGTATTTCATTGCAGGAAGAAGACCTTGTATTTTGAAAAGCTGGTTTCTATTGAAAGTAATTTTCAATTGTTCAGCAAAATTCATCTGGAGATCTCATTACAGCATATACTTGACTATACCTTCCCCTTACATTTCAAATAGTTTGGTCTGTATCTTGAAAACTCTGCTACAGGAGGATTCCTCCTCCCCCTTATATCTTAACAAGGACAAGAAGGCCACGTTTTTTCTCAATTTACCATCTCCTCATTGCACATTCATAGTTTAAGCTGAAGTGATTCTGGTTGTTTCTCTCTATCAGCTGTATTTGAATAAGAAAAGGATTCAAAAATTTGGGCTGGGTATTTACAGCCTAAGTCTCTCAGTCCAACTTAGCCCTGAAAAGCTCAAGTTAATTAATGACAGATCTAAGCAACTACTGTCATCAAGATGATAATTAGATGGGACTAGATATGAAAAACAGAGACTTCAGCTGATGATGGAAAGGAGCTTTCCATCACTCCTCAAAGGCTGTTTATAGTACAGGCGTTTGTATCTGCCTGCCATGATTTTTAATAAAACTGCAATTCACGAATGTCTTCACCGAACTGAAACCAGCGTAAAATTTCTATATGAGCACACACTGTCATAAGTTTTCCAGCTGCTTCTAGCACTCAAGAGTGTGGAAATAAAGCAAAGAATTCCACATTTTTGAAGAGGAGGAATTTTTAAGACTTCTTCCAGTTTTTCGGCGGGTCAGGTGAAAGCACAGCAGTAAGAAATGTCTGATAATGAGAAAACGGGCCTCCATTTTTGATGGAGTATTTTCAGCTGCCAACCCAAGTTTGGTCTGACTACTTGATAAAGGCTTCAGAGGATTTGTTCTTTAGCTATATCATTATTCTATCTCTTATTTTCATCCTGAACAAATTCATAAAAATACTTCTGGGAAGACTTCACTTTATTTGTTTTTGTTTTCATTTTCAGTGTGCAAATATGCCCCTTGTTTAGGAAACGGCTAAATAAAACCACAGATCATTTTCACGCTATAAATAAAAACAGTCAATTTTAGTATGCATTTTTTGAGCAGCACAGAATGTGCTGATTATCATCATGGTTACCCTGAAAGGGATTCCAAGCAACACAAATCAATTCTTAAGCTTAAAAAGTAAGCAGCGTACCTACTGCACAGGAAGACCAGCTGGTGGCATCTCTGTTAACTGTAGTAAGAGTCTCCATGTTCAGCAGTTTAATGGAGTGGATTGCAAATTGCAATCAGAAAAATTATATATCTATTTAAAACAACTTTCCCTGCAACGTAATGCAGAAAACACCATTCAAAAATAGCCGCAAGAGATTTGGGTGTCTATGATAAAATTCAATGCTCAAGTGCCATTACGGACAGCTGGCCTCCAGCTGCTGTTCCAGAAGGGCACCGGTCTGCTCTTCATGACCAGTCTCTGAAGGTCATTCAGATGCCTACAGCTGGTGCTAAGAGGCATTTCACAACCCCGTAGACATTTTTTAGGTTCCTAAACACTTCTTAAAATCTGGTCCTGTGAGACTAAACTCCTCCCTGGAGTGCAATGGCTGAAAACTGTTTTGCAGGTGGATTTATTCTTTTCCTGCTCTGATTTAAAAGGGTTCACAACCTCATTCCCAAAGGGTGGACCAGTGACCTTATTACACAGCTATAGTTCAGCCATAAACAAGTTGCTTTATATCTTGTGCTGAAGCTCATGCAGGCTACAGTGCTGCTTGCAGGCAGCTTGTTACCTTCAGCATTAACAGACCAGTTATGTACCCTAAATTAATCCATTTGTATTAAATGTCCATGTTTTCTGTTGTCTGCTGCCTAACTGGGCAAAAATAAAACATGTCATGTTAGAAAATTGTTTTTAAACATTAAAAAAAAATTAAATTGATCTAATGAAAGTGATGCTGGACTGGGACCAGTTCTGTAAAGTCCTCATTTTACCTGTAAACATAACATAAAAATACATACACACTGTAATTACACAGAATATATGCTATATACAAAATATAACCAATATAAGATTTACTGATATATACTTTTATTTTAAATAAATATTAATTTTATATATTTAAATCTTAACAGCATTTTCATTGTGGTGATTGGTTCTTGGTGACTCACAGACAAATATTTTAGGAGGCAGGAAATTGAAGGAGTTGGAATATTTGCCACTGGAAACACTGGAGAGTTTCCTATTCATTTCATTTATTGTCCAGCATCTCCCTCCGACAAAACACTGATTCTTTTTGGTCTCAGCTGCCGTACACCACCTGCAGTGTGTGCAGAATGAGGAGTGTGTACAGCAGCAGCGTGATGGGGGATGTGAGGGGCTCGGAAAGACCTTTGGGTATGATCTGCCAGTGCTGTGGCAGCTGTGAGGACACAATGAGCAGCCCAGGGCTGAAAGGTGCCAGGAGCTCAGGGCACCACAGGAAAGTAGGAGAGTAATAAGTGGCATGGGGAAAAAGGAGAAAGGGTCAGAGGAGGAACACAGTGAGCTGAAAAATCGGAGCACAAGAGCAAAGGGAAAGCTGAGTGAGTGCAGCAGAAGGAAGCTGGAGGCAGGCTGGGCCCTGAGGTGATGGAGAGTGGTGGGGAGGGCAGCAGGGCGAGTCCTGGCACTGCAGTCACTGTCCCACGCAGCCGTGGCAGGCCAAACCGCAGAGGGGCCGG
>NW_008824283.1:4735148-4773825 GCF_000699105.1 Pygoscelis adeliae | reverse complement strand
GGCGGGGGGCGGTGCCCGGCCCCTCCGGCCCCGGCCCCCCGCAGCCGTGGCAGCCAGAACTGCAGAGGGGCTGCCGGCCTCACAGCCACTGCAGTGCAGCGTCGCAGAGGCAAGAGCGAGCAGTGCTCTCCTGTTTTAATGCATTAGGGCTTATTACTGCAGTCTTTTGGCAAGGGGATTTTGGCAGCCTGTTTGGATGTGCCCAGTCTGAACTGCCTTATCATTGCTGGGATTTGCCTGTTCATTCATTTAGACAACGATTAAAGCTTTGATCTGTTTACTGGTTTATTAATAAAAGGTAGCAATGTAAAGATTCAAGTTACAAAGGAAGAAATTACACATCACTTACAAGGGACAACCCATCCCATAAAACAACTGGACGGCAGAAAAAGGCACATTGTCACTATTTTCTAGGCAGTGAAACACGTAAATTACATCAGCGTGCTCCAGTTTACCAGTGATTCCAGGCTGTAAAATGAGCATGAGCCGAGTCAAATGCCACATAGACTGTGAGGCACTCCCAAGCACCTCGCACCCACGCTTCTGAAAATAACGAAAGGCTGGCACGGAGGACCTGAAATAACTGAGTTTGCTCAAATGAAGTTCACAAGCATCTAAGTTCAAACCAAAGGTTAGGAAAAAACCTAACGACTATGCAGGCTCAAAAATTCCTCATATTCAAGCTTCCAGTGGAATTTTTAATATTCTGCATTTTTAGTATCAGTGGTTTAGGCCAGTTGCCCACAAACCTCTTCCATTTTTTATTGTTATTACAGTATCATGGTGCATGTGCCGGGACCAGCAAGGTATCGGTTGTTAGAGAGCTTACAAACACAATTTTAATTGTTTAATCACTCTACTGTAATAATTCTGCTGCAATAACCTTACCGATGACTGGACTGACAATACATGCACTTGACTACCAGAGGGAGCAACGGACTCCTCATGTATAGAAATGTTGTATCACAAGTGTAGAGAACTTTCAGTCCTTGCCTTCCCCTGCACACAGCAGTGATGTGAAAATACTCGGAGTTTATTGATTTCGGCTGTCAAGCACTGATACTGCCATGCTAACAACCAGGCTTCTCCTCAGGACTGCAGAGATCTTTGATTCTGAACCATACCACAAACTAGCAAACAGACCTTCAGCAAGCCGCCTAAAAGTCTGTCTCAGATTTCAATACACAGAAAAAACCATCCTCTCTAAGCAGGGGGATACAGGCATATCTTCAACCCCTGTGAGGCGATCATACGTTACAAGACAAATTGTACTCATCAGAGCTGTGCCTTCATGAGAGAAAAACAAATCTTTTTCTGAGACAGTGACCACGATTTGGGTATCTACAATTTAGCTGCCTAAATGAAGCAAACAATTTTATGAGTGCTAAGTACCTGCAGCACCTTTTTCCTGCATGTGACCAGAACCAGGCTAGGAACCGAACCCAGTGTGAGCACATTTTATGGAAACACTAGAAGGGAAGGAACATCCACTGGCAAAAAAATAAAAAATAAAAAATATGGTAGATGATTCTGCCCCCCACTGGACGTTTCAAAGGAATGTAGTACACATTTCATGTCGTTTTGGAATTCAGTACTATTTACTCAAGATGTGGCTCTTGATATTCCCTAGAACAAAGACAGTAATCCCTGTGTGGGAGACACCTCTGCACACAAACCACAGTCTTATGTCAAACTTGACCTTTCATTTTCAGAGTGAACAGGCAGATTTGAGGTCTAGTCTATGCTCCTATGTTATGCAAGCAGAAGGCACAAATTTGCTGAAAATTGGTACACCTCAGGCTTTCCACTACTTAAGTAAACCCACCTCTATGAGCAACACAAACTGCCTGCCTGTACTCCAGCAGCCTAGCAACGTCAGCAGCTGAGACTGGAAAGTTTTGTCAGCAAACCTAGGGTTTTCACAGAATCAAAGTAGCCTTGGGAGGAGTTCTTGGGAAAATTACAGGATAGCTATGGTTTATCCAGGCATGATTCAGGTAATACATTGTCTGTAAAAGCACTTCAATTTGTGTAGCCTGTAACACACTGATGAATCAACAGATCAGTGAGGATGATCTGCTTAGTTTTGTAATCACAGAAACAACCAGAGATTTCAGATCTTGAAGATTCTGAGTACTCTGACACCCATATAATTTAGGTCTGCCTCTAATGAAGGCAGTCATGGCATAGCAGCATAAAGCTACTATAAGCTAATACAGACTCTTAGCTTTCCGTTTTCCTAGAAACTACGTTGTCTAAATGGCATTTGGAAGAAAAAATCCAGACACATACCTCTCTCTGCTAATTCCTAGAAGTCACGAACCGTTTTAAAACCTTGGTTCAGCAAATAACCAAAATGTGGGCTTAACCATAACTTACAAGTAGTCCCAGTTTAAGTCAGTTTACTCAGGTACCTAGGCATTTTTGGGATCAGGTTCTGAAGACTCTGTTATATTCAGATAGCCACTACTACCTACCTCAAGCACTCCAGTTCTTCTAGATTTTACTAAACCGGCATAAAATCACGGCATTGCTTAAAACCATGACTTTAGAACCCTTGCTTTAGGCAGTGCTTTTTCATAATCGAGAGGGCTTTCATTTTGTTTAGCATGAGAATCTTGAGTTTAATTAATAGTTTACATTGAGAAGCTCTATTTCCATTTTCAAATCACATGATCAACAACAAAATCACAAGACACTGAATCACTTTTCCCCATTTACTGTATCTGAGTGAGTCTGGAATCTGAGCAACACAATTCTTATGAGACATACAGCTATGACCAGAGGCAAAAATTCTGGGAATCTAGTGTAAAACATTGTTCTTGTGCGATTCCAGGCTTTGCAGACTTTTCTTGTCAATGTTAAGTCTTTTGATTTCAAGGCAGTCACTCCTGATTTACCCCAGGGGCAGTAAGACAGAAGCTGGAGACATAGCAGTACATTTTTTTTCCTTAGGAGCTCCTGTGTAACTGCATTGAAGTCAACTGTCCACTCTGATTTTTGACTTCGCAGGATATCTGCTACTGTAAAGAACTCTCTCCTTCCTTTCCCAGATTCTGAATTTTCCCAAAGTAATTACGTTTGAAAATTAAATAATATTGTTGCTATTTGTAAGTAAGTATGAAGATAAGTACCTTGAAAGGGAGGATGTGTTCAAAAAATAATGTCCAGTTCCATTGCTTGACTTTTTTCCTTGCTAGAATTTAATGAATTCTTCATTTGCTATTATAAACTAAATATTTCCTTTGAGTCCAATTAGCATAGCTGAAAGAAAAAGCAAAGCAAGGCACTGTTCAGCATGCATCAATGTAATGGAAAATCAGTTCTTTTATTCTAGCTTTAATAACTGCAGCTTGATTAGAGAGAAAGAAAAACCTATGAGAGAGAGAGGGGGGGGGGATGAGAAGGCCTGCCAAATTAGTTCTATAAGAATTCTCAACCTGTCTGCTCTCTAGCTTACTATTCAAATGCTAATTGAGCTTTTTTGTAAACAGAATGGGTAATCATGGAAGACAAAAACAGATATAGAAAACAAATGAAATATCACACCTTATCCAAACCAGCACAAAATTTCACTGATGAGCTTTAGAAGTCTTAAAATTTTGTGTTCTTTGGTCTCTTTAAAGAACATAGAAAAGCATATAATTAATATAATAAAGTAAAATATAACATAATAAAATAATAAATAATAAAGAGCAGTTCCTTTCGAACAATGAAACCAGTCATGTTATAATTAGATAAGAGGATTTATATTCACAACTATAAACATGAAAGTGGACCATGAGACCGGATAAAGGCAAGGTTTTAATTCTTAAAAATTAATTACATGGCATTATTGTTATCAGTACACAGGATGCATTAATTATACAATTAATAATAAGATGAAAGGGAATTTTTTTTGCAACTTTAAATCACTTGGGGACATTTGGTTTTATACAAGAATTGTCCTTCAGGCATTTCTATAATCTTGTTACTATGCAAAGTCAAGACCTTAAACCTGTTAGCGGAAGTAGTGGAGGGAATGAATCTCTCTTAATTTAGACTTCATACTTACACATATTGCAGCAAATTTTAGATACCCCCTGTAATTGGGGTCTAAGGTGTAACAGATTTATTACAACTTCTCCTCATAAAATAAACTAAAGACTGATGTTATTAGAAGCAAAGTACATCCAATATACAATCAGGTAAAGGTGGCTTCTACTACAGAAAGCCTACATGATCTCTTGTACAAAGCTATCACCTAACATCAATATTGCACTTAGACTTCCAAATGAAGTTTTCCATTTCTTCAGAGAGGCAGAGCTGGGCTTTCTGCCCAGCAGAGTAGGAATATTTTCACAATAACTGAAGTATCAGACCTCCATTCAGTGTTTAATCTCACAGCTCCTAGCACATACCTTCTAATCCCATAACTGGGTCATTTGCTAGTCCCAGTCTTGCTCAAACCAGATTCCAAAAGCTTGAAACCATATCAGGTACAAGAATACTTGCCATATTAAACTGCCCATCTTTCATATATAGTCACACATATAACATCCCGAAGAGATCCTCCTCCTAACAAGGCAAGTCCTCCCCAAGAAAGGCCACAATTTAACTGTTAGCAGGCCATCAGGAGAACGTCAGAGAGGCTGGATGCCACCAGATGTACTCATCTCTGCACAGATGAGTGGGTATACCAGAGAAGACCTCTTGCATTTTTGCACAGATTTGCAAACAAAATGCAACACAATTGCATTTTTGTTCCTATTTTGTTTTCTGTTAGACCTCAATGAAGCAAACCCCTTACCATCCATTTTAAATTATAAAGAATTATTTGGCAAATACCACTTATCAGAGAAAAGAATATTCTGCATTCAGTACAGGATTGATGAATATTCAGTTCAAAAGGGGTGTAAAGGTCTTGTCTGATGTCACAAAAACTCTGACAATTTTTTGGCAATCTGGCAAGGGTTCATCTTTCAGCTTAAACCTTTGAAAATGAAGAACCCTTTAAGAATACAGCCCTGTGTTAGTACCACTAAGTAATTATTCCCAAGTGTTATATTGCTTTTCTGTAGCATTTTTGGTCTTACTTTCTCATCCGTATATTGTTCCAAATTACGACCATCTGGGAGAAATGAACTTTATTTGCCTGTCATTTTGATTTCAGATGTGTTCTCTGTGACAGCTCCCCTTCCTCATGAAAGAGCTCACCTTCTTTTCAATTTTATCTTCCTCCTCCATATCCTGTCAGAGTTAGCTCTGTAGCTAAGGTACACGAATCTGATATGCACCTATTGTGAGACTGTTAATTTCTGCTGTGCTTTTTAATATAAGCTGTATTTTGATTTGTTATTATTTGTATCATTATAGTCCCCTGAGAACCCAAGGAAGGGACAAGTACCTCATTGTCCTCAGCGCCGTTATCTACGAACAAAGCAACTCTATCAACCATACAATCTTCATTGTAGAAGATGACGGTATTATTTAATTAGATTTCCTGGAATATTGGACAGCATTTCTATACAACAGGGGCATCAATTTATAAAGAGAGTGAAAAAATGTGTCCTTTTCTATAATCAAAAGATGTCAAACTTTATTTGGACTAGCTGGCCAAATGTCCAGTATTCAAATAGGAAGTCAATAAGACAATCGAAGTTTTTCATTAAAACCTTTGTCCTTTGTGCCTTGCTAATAAAAAAGAGCAATTTTCCATTTTCAAACTAGCTGTTATTGTTATAATTAAGTTAAAATATTAGAGTAGCACCAAGTAATAATAATTAGTATCAAAAGCTCATTTTAAGTACTGGATAATAAGGAAAAACCCCTGCTTTCACCTGAAAGAGTTTAGACTACATACGAAAAGAAAAAATTCAGCATGTAAGTATTATTAACAAAGGGCTACATTCAACCTTTCTGGCCACAGACCGGCAAGGGACATGACCACGAGTATAACTCAAGTCTCATAGCTGAAGTTGACAACTCACATGACTCCCTGCACTTTGTAGTATAAGTCCATATGAAAGAAAGCAGGAAAGAAAAGAAAGGTGACACAAGTAAGATAATTAAAATTGTTACTTTAAAAAACTTTGCAATTATAATGCAGTCCAGAGTTATGAGGATTTTTTCCTTCAAGAAATAGCTTCTGCCTTTTGAGAGAATCTCTTGGGCAAATGTGAATCATAACATTATTCCTCACATGTATCTCTAGGACCCTCATGGCCTCACACTGCATATCCATTTTGAGCGGTTTGTTAACACTGCACATTCTCAGTAACTTCTGCTGAAAGAAGGCATTGCTTGGAACTGCTCAGAACGTAGCCCCTGTCTTTCCCAGAAACTGAATTTTCAAATACGAAGAGCCTGAAACTGCTGTGGTTTATTCGATTTTCCCCTCACCCTCCATCACAAGTTCCTTACAGTCAACTTGTTTGTGAACAGAACAAAAGTCAGTCTTCTGAAAACTAGGGCTATCTGTTATTTCTGGAAGTCTTCAATGCCAGAGGGAAACATTTAAAGTAAAGTATGACATTACAAACAGACCAGAGAATTTAGAATGGATTTTTTCTTAGGCTTTTTCCTGTTTTGACTATGACAACATGGCACAAAGATAAGATTAGAGCTTAAAACCCTGGTTTGTGCATTCATACGTGTGTGTGTGTGTTTATATGTATACACACACTTTGAAATGTAGTTATAAAACCGTGATATATTTACAGGTGGAAAAAGAGCTACTAAATACGAAAACTTTTTCCCCCTAAATACAGGATATGTAGTATTTATTCTATGGCTTTGGGTCATACAGTAAGAATCCCTTCTGTACAGAACACAATGCAGCACCATGTAAAACTGAGCCCAAAGAAACAGATTTTTTTACTGTTTCATACCTCTGAAAATCTGTTTGGGTGCTGTGTTTTTAAAAGCTCAAGTTTATTTTGTGTTCATTTTCTTCATCTGTTCTCAAAAATAAATATTTAAATACAGCTAGTACAACATATTAGCCTTACCTAATAGTGCTATTTAATATTTTTATTGAATAAAGATAGGCTCACACAGGAAAGATTTCATCTATACAGTACAGCTTTCTGATGTAAGCCAGATAAGGCTGAAAGGATTTTTACTTTTTTTTTTTTTTCCCTATAAAAGGAAGTGAATTTATAGGTAGGTCACTTAGGCATGTTGTGATTAAATGGGTTTTAATGTTGCCTATGGTCTTCACGCTAGTTTCTATATGCATTACCAGTTCTGATATTTGGGGGGAGGAGGGGGGAATACATCTGCCAGCTAGCAGTTCACTGATGACAGCACAGAACGTATTTCCAGTGCTTATGTGTGAAATATAAGATTTAGTTCACAGGAATTTAGTATGAGCAACTTCCTTAGCTTTACGAAGTTTACATGAATTGTCTATCCCCTTCAGCACATGGTGTTAATTTGAATGAAACCACCGTCTCAGAAGACAACAAGAATGGCAAAATGTCAGTTTGTTTGCTGTAGACACAGGCAAACCTGCAAGTCTGGACCATCTCACTAGAAAATCACACACAAAGCATGAGGGTAATTTGTTTCTCATGCTCCTTCTGTCTTCAAAATAAAACCCAGTAATTCTTTACCACAGATGGGTGATGATAACCACCTTCGCAGCATTCTTGGATACTGGGATTCAGAATGTTGCTTCATCTTGTACTATAGGTGTTCAACCAGATGGAGATGAAGAGCAGCATGTGAGACCAAGGCAGGTACAGATCAGGATGTATCCAAGCTGAAACCAGCCTGTGTCTTTATGTAGCTTTGAGTTCTTTAGATTCAAGGTTTGTGCTTGCTCACAGGTGGTTTCATTGTGAATTTATTGAGCGACGAGATACAAATAAAGTATTTCTAAACCTTAGTAAATCTTGGAATTGGTCTGAGTCCTCAGGAGAAAGCTTCTATGAAAAGCTGGCATTTTTTTTTTTTCTGATTTTAATTGGAAACATTTTCCATGTTACACTAATCACCCCTTCGGGAGAACAAAAGACAAAAACTCTGCCAGCAAAACTCATTCCTTTATGAGATCTTGATTTGTCAGACATTTGTATTTGCAAGCTACATCACAGCTCTATCCCATAGCAGAAACACTAATTTGTGAAGTTCATAAAAATTCTGTATTTCAAGCTAAGAACATGACACTGGTATCATTTATAGTAGAATAAACCTGAAATAGCTTTGCTGAAATCCATAAGGTTACACCAAAATATGACTGATGGAAGCATGACATAAATCAAGTTTTAAGCTTTTACTGTAAAGTTGAAACAGTCTCACCTCTTGAAATAATTCATCCAAGCTCACAAAACACGATGTTATTTCTCTTCTGACTGTCCTAGAAAGACAGGTACTCAGCATAGGTCATAGCCAATGAAGCATTCATTTCTCCTGCCATACTACTTTCAAGTTTTGCTCCAACTATTCATCATTCACTATTTGTTAATCTTCTGTGTGTCACGCAGTGTCCCACGCGATAGAGATGGGACTAATTACGCTCTCAGTAATGAGCAGTTTGTGTGAATTGTACATGACTACAGAAATTGCTAATGCTGAAAGTCAAGAAAGTTTGACTGACTGTGACATGGTACTTGACAGAATCTCAAACGTTCGAAACAGGAAATGAACAAAGATGAATACCAAATATTTTAAGCAAAATGCACTAACAGACAATCTTATGTAGACAAAAAGGTCTCTGCTCCAGTGTGACAGAACTGACAACAGGAATAGACATTTTCTAAATATTCATTTAAAGAATATTCTATCCATGTAGATTTTTCGTTAAAGAAAGAGGTTAGCAATGTAAGTGTCTCAGCTAATCACAAGGTAACTGTGAACAAGGTGGTTGTGACAAGAAACTTGATTTTAAAAGGTACTTCCAGGAGGGTAGAGCAAGGCACTCATGGGATGTCATCTGAATTACTCTCTACAGTTCTGATCACCTATACCCCGCAGGAAAAATTCAATCTTAAATAAACTTGACTATTATTACAATAATAACAAGGGAACAGAAACTGTACTGTACAGTAAAGGTGTAGGAGAGAAAGGTAAAAACTCAATGAAAAGATAATTAGAATTACAACAGAGAGGATCAGTACACACAAGTAACAGGGAACAATACTAACGTGTAAGAATACAAACTGGGCAAATAACCAAAAAGCTTATTAAAGCTAATACAGCCTCGTAATGAGGAAGTGAATTCAAACCACTGAAGAGTAAGGTTCCAAAACAACCAACCAACCTTTTTTTGTTTGGACCAAAAAAATTGCAGGAAATTTAAGAGGGACTTTCTTCAAGTTAAAATGAAATGACAATAATTTTCTAGCCTTATGTTCCTAACTAAGCTGAGTAGTCAGAACTCAGTTTAATACATCTGAATGTTATTTAATACATTTGAGTATTATTTTATTTATACTTTTTAAAAATTTCTTCCTTAAAAATAAAAACAGTTATTTAAGGGGATGTGGCAGGGAATGACAGAAGAGAGTTCAGAAACAGCACTCTCTTTTCTGCTATTTTCTCCTGTCTGCTGAAAGAATCATTTCAAATCACTGACCCTCGCCCCAGTATTTGACCAGCATGTCATCTGCTGGGGGTGAAGAACAGGTTTATTTTCACCCTGAATCCCCATTTTTTACCTCTTTTTCTTGTGTTCTCTGCACAGTCTAATTTGGGACTCCCATGCAGTAGCAGACAGATTTCTCCCAAATCATTCCATTTTTCTCAGCTACCAGTAGTGAGCCAAACAAGATTCAAACTTGTCCTCAGCCCTATTCATCCCCCTAAGAGAGAGGGTTTTATATCAAAATAGTAGGTTTGGGTGAACACTGAAGCGCAGCCTATCTTCTTGTGCTCTTCATAAATTGAAACCTTGTCAGCCTGCACTGAAACATTTCATTTAAACATTTTCTAGTATTGATAAATACGTGTGAGAGATTACATTAATACAGCAAACCCCATCTAGGTTCTGAGTGGACAGAGGGGAGGCAGCTAATACAGTGTTAATGCTTCTAATATATTTTCCCATCTAGCACACGGTAATCTCAGACTCTCAGAAGAGGACAGCTTGCTCAGCCTCTCTTCATGAAACAGGCAAACCTGCAAACCTTTCACATACTTCACAGACGGCAGACAAGGATGGCAGAGCACTGCAGGGAGCCGGCTCTGCTTTTGTGTGTACTTACGTAACGGTGAGTTCAATGTGCCCGAAGTGACTGCAATGACCCAAAGGAGCTTTTAACATTAGATTCTTCCAAAAGTTATACATTCATAACCACAGTGAAATAATTTACGTTACCAGTAATTGCTATCAAAAGAGGTCTGAACAATCTATGAGCCCTCTCTAAAAGCCTCCACTGTCATGACTGGTGTCAAGGGCTGGCCTTGCACTTACTTTTGCAACAAAAGTGTGTTTTCAGAAGACAGGATTTTCCAGCCAATACTGTGGGCAACAGAGCTAGAAACAGAATGGCCCCTCCTGCTCGTGCAGCATGGAGATGGCTTGGAAATAGCATAGCAACCCAAGTTCTGACTACGGCTGTGATAATGGACAGGTTTCAGCACCTGGTATAGACTAAAATGTTAGCCCAAATGGTTATCAGAGAGGATGAAGATGACTGGGGTCACTCTGGGACCCCACCTGAATCCCGGTGTTGCTACGCACTGAGATTGGGATGCAGGAAGGACAATTCTTTTGAGAGACTGAATGTGTACAGTCAGATTTGATCACAGAAAATTATAAAGGCAGAGAAGAGATGCACAAAAATGACACCATCATCATGGTATCAAAGCCATACTATGCCCTACAGCTGATCCATGTATTTATAGGAGTCACAGGGAAAGTAAGAAGACACCGAATCCTGACACTGAACAAGAACACAGCTCTTCTTTGGCACAGCATCAATGAGGCTGATTTTTTGGTCAAGAGTTTGTCACACAAACAAATGGAGCCTCATCTTGATGCAGACTTTTAAGTCCGTGCTGAAATCCAGAAAGACTTCCCTTCCGGAGACAGAACAGGAAATGGTAGTGGTCCATTTGGAAATATATTTCAAATTGAATAATGTTTCAAAGCTTGGCTCTGAAACTTTTTACAAGATTGAATTTATTTAATTTTAAAAACTGAAGAGAAGAAAATGAAAATTTTATTCAATCAATAAAATTATCTCCATCTGAGCAATTTCAAGCCCACTTTTGAGCAATCTTATTTTGATGCAGAAAAAAAAATTAAAAAGAAAATAAAAAGTCTTGGACTAATATGTACTTATTTAAAAGCATTTTTTAGTTCAGCCACTGATCTAAAAGTCAATATTTCACTCAGCTCTAGGACCCAAAGAGAACTGTCTCAAGTATTAGCTCAAAGGACTGAACAAAATCACTTGTTTAATTAATGTGATTTTCTAAGAAGAGCAGACTCAATAAATTTGAGAATACAAATGTCTCTTAAGACAGGAGGTTTCTTCACAAGCTCATCTTAAGAAGATTTCTCTGTACTTCTTTCCTATGCATATGTGTTCCAAGAAACATTTAATGAGCTTCACAGAGTTACTAAAGAAAAAAGTAGTCTGACTACTTACTTTCTAGATCTCTATTGAATTTCTTATTAATTAACATATTAATGCTCTGTTTTCTTAAATTTAACTTTAAAGAAAGCAAAAGAACTTTTTAAATTAAGTCATGAGACAGGAATGTTAACAGCTTTTTTCACTCTACTAATTTGTATACTCATTAAAATTTCTGAGTTTTTAAGAAGAAAGATAGCAATGACAATGTTCCTATTTTTAAAACAAAATCCACTTGACAAACTAAGCTCTTTCTTTGCTGGTTCCTTTGGAATTTTTTATCTGACAGAAATTAAGTCAAACTTTTGTTTTAATCATACAAATGGTTTAAAGCATATACTCAAACAAGTAAATCCTTATGGTCTTGTATCCAAGAATGTGTTCTTCATTGGAACAGTGGCACTGATCCTGAAGATGGCTACTGGAATTCAACTGCATCATCAGTCTCCTGTATGAAGTGCTCTATTTCTTCTCTCCATGCCTCGTTCTCCTCTCCCAACCTTCGTATATGAATCTGTTTAAGGAGATCTGTTTGACATAGTACCTGGAGAGTCCTCTTACTCAATCTACTATGGGAGCATCAACACTATTACTTTAGTTTGGATCCAAAGTGGACTTTTTAAGTCAGTCTTCCAATTCTCCCCACTGACTGAGCTCTGGTTGTGCCACAGCACCATCTCAGAGCATGAACTGGAAGATGCACTCCAGCTGCAATTGGACTTTCAATATATGGGACCAAAGTAAAGCTAGTCCCAAGTGAAAACAAACAAACAAACTCAGAAGTATATACAGGATGGAGGCCTGTATAGACCTACAGGTGTTACCTGGAAAAAACCTGAAGGTTTCACAAAGCAAACAGAAAGAAAGAAATGTTCACTGATACATCTGTCTGAATACCACTCTCTCCTGTGACTTTTTCTTCTTGCCTGCACCTGCTTTATCTTGTTCTTAAAAATTAGTGCCCCTGTGGAGCAAGCTGAAAACCTACATCGTCAGAAACATAATTTTGCTTCATGTTAGCATGAACTTCTGGGGTTCCTTCCTCTAGCTGGGCTTTCTTTTAGCTCTGTCCTAAGTTATCCATTCAGCACATGGTTTCTTTTAGATGCAGATAGAGAAGGCAAATCTATGCTCTGCTTGTCACACTGCTTTTCAGAAGACAGCCACAATCCAACTCCTCTACTGTTCTGCTCCTGCCTGTTAGCCCCAGCTTGCACACCAGCTTTCCAATGCCCACATAGGCCTTTTTTTTCCTCTCTCCTGTGGGATGTCTGTGATAGGCTTGCCCTTTTCCTTACTTCCACTGGCCAAGGAAAACTAAGATGTCTTTCCCAGATGAGGCAGCAATATGAGATTTAGTACAGGCTCACCTTAGGTGCTATATTTTTCTTCAAAAATCAAGCTAGAAGGAAAAGACGAATTTCAGAAGGTCAAAGCAGAGAAATAAAAAATCTTCCTCTTGTGATGCAGACAGCAGAATAAAGCACTGTGATCAGAACAGTACTTCCACCACGTTCTGCCACCATGTGGATATAGTCTCCACAAAGAAATTAGATCAGTAGAACAAAGATAATCCATGATTTATAGAATCGTAGTGATTTCAAACGATTGCCATAAACTCTGGATTAGTGATCACACTCAGAACTGGTTAAGAGTGTATTTACATGAGGAAAGTTTTACTGGTAAACTGTTCAAACACAGATGCTTACTCCCATCTGGTATACCTAAAGTCAAGAAGACCAAAGTAAGGAAATCTCTTATCAGTGGTGAAGGTACACATTTACTAGTTAGGAATAGGAGGTTTGTGGTCATCTTTTTTAAACTAAACCAGACTAGCTTTCTTTGCTTGAACTGAACATTCAAAGTCACAATGATTTTAAGAACATCATTTCTACCAAGACTATGAAGCATTTTTTAAAAATCAAGAAACAAGCGCAGCTCTTGAAATGACTTATCAAGTCATCAGTAATGACTAGTGAATCAGTGAATCAAATACAGAAAGCCTGATGTAGGTCTCATGTTTCTCCCCCACTTCCTTTTTGTTTTGTTTGTTTGCACAGTCCACAAGTTGAAAACAGATTTGTCTGCTGAACTGAAGAAATGTGATAAAAAATGGAGAGCCTTATGAGTATTCTAGACTGTATCACTATATGCGTTTTGTAGCTATCTGCAGTAAGCATCTTCCTCATTATTTTCTTCCTACTTGCTGTTTAGCTATGTCTTGCCCAACCTTTTTTTCTATTTGCTGCCAACCACTATACTACATTTCAGTGTTAAAGACTATATAGATTAATAAACATATATTAAAATTTTGTAGGCCTAACTGCCCAGAAATCCCAGTTGGCAGTTTTACGATTGTTTGGTCACTTCAGAAACGACTACAGTTGCTCCCAAAATGTACTTGCACTCTTTGAAGTTCTAAAAACAAGGACAAAGGATGGTGTAAACAAGATGCCCATGGGCGTATTTTTAATTTTTTTTCTTTTTGTTTCTTCAGTAGTTTACACTATTTCCTCTACTTTGATTATTTACCTATACAATCTTACTTGACAGAATAGTCCCTGTTTCCAGACTGAATCCAGCTGCAGAATGTAGTGACCAGGATGTCCTACGATCTGCCAGCTTGGGCAGATAATAAAAACTGAACACAGTGGTCTCAATTTCCCTTTGCCTTTGAGATTAAATTATAGGCCCCCAACATCCTCTTAGACTTGGGACAAATAACATCAAAGAACACTTTCTTCCAGCACGACAGTGTCCAGATAAAAGAAAACAGAAGCAACAACAGAGAATAAATCAGTTTAGGCTAGAAGGGAACACAGGGCTTTAGCTATATGAAGCCCAAGCACAAAATCTGTTGGGGCAGGAGGACCAAGTAAAGCATTCAGGATCTGGATTCATATGCTTGTGAATAACAACCATATGTGAGGAGTCTGTATTAAACACCCAGATTCTGACAAAGAAAATCTTTCAGGTCACCATACAAGCTGTTCAATGTAAAGCTAATGTCTGTTAAAAAATGTGTTTACACGATACTAAAAATTGTAATGTACCTTAAATGTGCTATAGTGCCTCGGTATAGGAAAAAAACAGATGGAGCTTTCTCTAGTCAAACCTCAACTTGAAAGACACAAGCCTTGTAGAACTGAAGCTTAGTTGGTGGTGCACTTCATGTCCTTCATGTAAAATATTCTGTCACTTTTAATTTTGTATCTTGTTTACTTTCTCTGTTACAAAAGAACTGGGACTTGTTTTTAGCAGCTCTGATTAAGTTTCTATTGATTTTTGAGATAGGAAATGGAACTTTCAGATTTCCCACATGAATTTAAAGCAAGTCAGATATTAACCTCGAGGTAAAACATCTGCCATGACATTCAAAGAATAGACAAGTACTATCTTACTGAAAACAGCATCTGTGCTCAAAGCTCAGAGCTTGGATTTGGATTTTGAGAACAATGCAAGCAGTAGGACTGTGTTTTTACATGTGTAAAAACACACTTAAATACATCCACATTTATTCAAATCTACAGTCACTCGCATACGCATTATCGTACATACATGAAAACATCCTTTATATACATACACTTTAACTATTAAAGCACTAATGGCTAAAGTGAGTTAGAGGTGGTGTCAAGGGGAATTAAGAAGAATCTGAAAGCCAATGCAGAGCTGGAAAGAGACTTACTTTTTACATCACTTGTATTCTGTCTAATCATATAAAGTGTATTTATTATTTTTGAAGATCAATGTCCCCTTTCTCATCCTGTAGCTTGTAACTTTCACTATCAAATGTATCACTGCTATAGGTAGCAGTAGACAGTATTTAGTAGACCGACATATAATAAATATGCATAACAATCTGAAATACACACCATATGTAACACCTACTGAGCTGAAAACTATTACCTTCAAATACTTGGACTGGTTTTACCACCATGGTAGTTTTCTTTAATCTAGTTGTCTGGAGATGCATGTGATATTGGTGAATATTTCCAGACTATGCACATTTGGGAAGATTCTGAAAACAAAGCCCATCCAAAATGAAAGAAAAATTCTGATGAAAGAAAGAAAAAAAAAAGAAAAAAAAATCATCTTTCGAGATGGAGCTGAAACATGCTAGTTCTACTCTATCTTGTGAAACATCCGTGACTCTTAAACTTACTGGTGTTTAAAATGTATACCTGTCTGACAAAGCTAAAATGCGCCAACTATGTTATCCAACAGACAAGTAAAGGGAACATTTTCAGTGATATTTATGGACTTAAAAAAGTAAATTATGCCTACTATCTTATCATTACAAGAGTGATGCCATTGAGCTTCGCATCTGACTGGAGACAAACACGGAACATTCCTGTCAACGCCCTTAGCAATAGGAGGAGTACTCTGCAGCTGGTTAAACCCTGGTCAATATGCTGAGTCCTATTAAAAAGACAGTTGGTCAATGCATTCAAACACCCTTGTAAAATAGCTTTGATCAACAGAGTAGAACACCTTTGAAATGCATAAAGAAAAAAACCCGATGCCTTTATAAATGACTTAATCTTCCAGTGCTGAATGTTAATATTAAAGCTGTCACCAAAAAGAAGGTAAGTTAAAGGATGTTTCAGGGATTTTAGGAAACGCTCTAATCCAAGAAAGTCAGCTTCCCAAGGGATCAAAACATTAAACAGAAGTTGGAAAATATAAAACTATTCAATCAATTTGCATGAACCTGAATTCTAAACTTAAACACAACTATTGTAGACCAGGTAAGTCATCTTGCAGAAGGCCTTTTAAATGGCACTTTTGGAAACATGAAAGCATACCAGTATTAAAATGTCAAGTTGTATTTACTAACAGCTGACCCAGGCACCTAGCCGTGAAAGATAACAAAGGTCAAAACTTTATGAGCAGGTTAAAAAAAACAAATAAAAATAAAAAACATTTACCATCTATTATTATTGCCTATAAGTTTGCGTTATGGCCATATTCTGCATATCAATAAAATCTTGAGACATTTTTACAATTCCAAACTGTTGTTACATTTGCTGGAAAACTGAAACTGTGCTGTCATTTTCCCTAGCAGTGATTCAGGAAGCCACGGGTTTTCCTTGTTCAATACAAGGCACACTATTGTGGCCCAGATTTTTAGAAAAGGATGAAACTATACTGAAAATCAGACCTCATACCATGGATTAAACTAAAGCAGCAGACTACAGACGTTAAAAGGACTTTGTGTGTGTGTGTGTGTGTGTGTGAAAGATTGTATGGATTGTGGAATACATAATAAAAAGGTAATAAACATATAGCATGAAAAATGGCACCACTAATGTCCATATGTGCACCTGCAAGATAACAAGGTAGATCATTTGCATGGGAGCAGTAACACTACTCCTAACACCATGTTTCTGGGACTGTACTTCCCAAATGACCCAGCCATTAAACCAGATGGCTGAAATGAAGCACTTATTTTTGAAAAAAAAATTACAAAAGTGTTGTGGAAAATTCTCTAATACATTTCTGTTACTACTAAATTATTTGTGAGAAAGGAACTTAAACTTGGAACCAAATTTTTCCTTTTTCATATCAACACGTTACAATTTTATTTGGTGATTGCCTCTGTAAAGACTGCAAAGCAACTGTAGCGAGACTAGAGATCTGCTTATGCAGCAAAAATATTTTAGGAAAGGTGGCTTCCACCTGAACAGCTTTGTGTTATTGACATTTATAGAAAAAAAATTCTACACATTTCCATTTGTATACCTAACAGAAATCAGTCTTTGAGCAATGAAAGTCAGTCATTTTGCATTTCAAAGGATTGGCAACGCCTCTGAATTTGCCAAAAAAGGCAATCGGTATTTTTCCCTCTACAATGGAAGATGATGCCTGGATTATACCCTATATGTGTACAGAAATGTATAGAACATTACCATGCCACATATTCACATTCTGCAGGAGCCATATATTTAACAAATGATACATTGACCCAATCACAGGTAATCCACAATCTTTTTGTGACGATAATTAAAGATGAAATCATCACCTGTTCCTTCAGCTGTTTTTTGTTAGCAGTGCCTAGTTGTGCCTGTAGGACTGTTTTATTACCGCCTTTCCTCAGCTGCCGTGAAACATTCCCACTGGCTTTACATATATGCACTAGAAACACATGAGGCTTTGGAACGGGCAGTTAGGTTTCCTAGTTATTACCAGGATCTACTGAAACTGAATAAATGCAGCCAAAAGAAAAAAAGAATGCTGGTTTAAATCTTCAATTGAATTAGACTTAGCCACATTTGAATTGCACATCTGAACAGCCCATTTATAGTCACTTCTCGTGAGCATTCAGTTTACAGGCACAGATGTTCAGGGAAAATACATTTTAATCTCAGGATGAGATCATTTAAATATAGCCTTCTGTGAACATTCATACAAGTCAGGGAACAAGAAAAACACCAATCAAGTTATATGACTAATCATTTTTAAGTTGTGCAGAGATATGTATTTGAATTTCAGATGCCAATCTGAAAAAAGTGCCTCAAAGCTTTATGGAACCTTCAAGAAAAGGGCTACGTGTTCATGGAAACTTTATTAATGGCAAAAGAGATATCCATCTTCACATCAATGGCTCAAAACAGATTATTAAAACACTTTGAAAAAAATATTTAGAAAAAACTGTCCTTAATGGACAGTTTTATGGAATGAACAGTTTTATGGAATCTCTGGTGTGAATACAATACTTCGGTGTTTGATAATGTTTCTATAAAAAGCACAGATTCAAACATTAATGAATGAAAATTTACAAAGAAATTACTTAATCTGAATGAAGATTAAGAATTGGATCCACTAGAAATAACATCTTCCACAAATGTTCTTCAGGCTGGAGTGATTCAGATGCTTTGACTTTCTAGTCTAATGAATCTCACTGAAATCTAGCAGTTGACAACTAACCCTTTTCAACAAAGAATTTCCTACAGAATTATCCTTTTCAAGGTAGCTCCCTGTCCTCTTGTTCTCAGTGGGCTGAGGTTACGGGTGTCTGCAGTTGAAATGTGCTGTTTCAGAACTGCTACCACTTCCTATTTCTCCACTGGGAGTGCAGCCAAACTACCCTGAGACCACTGTCTTCCCCACGTACTATCAGACTTAAATCTGTAGGACACACTGAAGTCATTTTAGATAAATGTCAAAAAGAGACAGAAGGTGTAAAAGTAGAAAGAGGACAGCAGTATTCCTTTGCATAAAACTATTTTCCATGACAGATGACAAATATTTATTTCAAGTGTAAATAAGTTGGAAAATATTTTTAAAATATCAGCATAAAACTAAAGTGTATTTTGAAAAAAAAAACAAACAAACAACCAGGGAAAAATAAACGAAAATATTTCTGTCTACTTGGAAGGTAATTTAGCTGCTTTCTTGAAACCTTGCTCTGAATACAAAGCCACCTGAGCAATACTCAGTTCATTTGCCTTTTCTTTCATTTCTGTAAATAGGCACAATGTTAATACACAAGGGTATTGTTAAGCCTAAGGTTTGGAAAGTGTTTTGTGATCTTCAAATTGTGAGTTCCAGAAATGGTAAAACCACGGTTGTTATTTTACCTTGACTTCACAGAAGATTAAAATGCACTATCATGCAATGTAGATCATTATGTTAATTAGATGGAGGTTTGATTCTGATCAAAGCTAATTTTAAACAGACTTTGGTACACTCTTCCAACATCTTCTGACAACTTACTTTCGGTGAATATGGCAATATTCCTAGGAACGTATATATAGAAGCTACTTCTTCTGTTAATCAAGTGTATAGGAGAAAGTGCTCAAATACTGGGACACATTCAACTTGTTCAAATCAGTGTAACTACTGGCACTATGGAAATTTTCATTCCAGGTATCATACTGTGTTTCTAAAGTACTTTACCAACAAACAACGTGAAGTGCTAGGGCCATACATACTTGGGACAAAGTGTAAATCAGTAGAGATATCAAGCAGCAAGTTAATGCAAAGTTATTTTCCAATCTCTTTTTGTTGGTTTGCAAAGCTCAAGGTTACTTGATTAATCGATCAGGTACTATATTCTTCCCCAAAGAATGAACAAGATGTCTCTACTGAAAAATCAATAAAGTGGAATAAGCATGTTACTAAGGGAAGCCAAGAACTTTAGTCTTAATTCCATAAGGAATAATTTAGGCTTATTTTTCTGAATAGTCCCAGCCTGAATTAACACCACCAAAATACTTGTCAAAGTAAGAAAACTTTTCCTGCTGCCTATGGCTCATTTCTGGCATTCACATCCCAGAGATACATATAGTAATGGAAGCTTCAGAAAAATCTGAGACATGTTTTAAAGTCCTGTGTATGAATAAGAAAAAATACGGTTGATTTTGTTGCTTTCGTTCTTTCCAGAATGTCGTTATTTAATTTCATGCAAAGGAGGCATAAAACACTCTGTTCTTAATTAGTTCTTGATACAGCTTATCTGCTTTTATGAGGGTTTGTCAGCACAGCATGAATCAGAATCATAGGAGACCACTACTTAGCTTGAGTTTATGCATGATTTGTCTTTAAAAACAGATTGGTTTGAACTGTTGGATCGCAGAGTAATTGCAGACACTATTGACTTTATCTATATAACAGATCAGATGTGATCGGGATGCTCCCTTTTCAAGGGCAGTATTTATCATTGGGATGACAAAGCTTCACATGCATTTAAGACCATAAATGGCATACATTTGCAGGGGTTTATGTTAGTAAGTTTGGAAGTCATTTATCAGCTGAAAAACAGAAATGGCAATCAAATACAATGAGGAAAAAATACCAAATGAGCTTCCACTGCTATATTATTTTGCGGATTATAGATACTGCTAGCAGTTATCTCAAACTCCCAAAGTGCTTCTTAAAAGCATGATTAACTCTCACAACACCCTTGTGGAGAAGGTAAATATTATAAAAACATTTTACAGGTGAGGCTGCCGCCATACCAGAAAACAAACTGGCTTGCCTCAACTAGTGCAAGAGGCTGTTTGATAATGCAAGAGGAGAGTATGTGGGTATGTCCTGGTTTCGGCAGGGATAGAGTTCATTTCCTTCCTAGTAGCTGGTACAGTGCTGTGTTTTGGATTTAGGATGAGAACAAAGTTGATAACACACCGATGTTTTAGTTGTTGCTAGGTAATGCTTACACTAGCCAAGGACTTTTTAGTTTCCCATGCTCTACCGACTGAGAAGGCTGCAGGTGCACAAGAAGCTGGGAGGGGGCACAGCCAAACCGGCCAAAGGGCTATTCCATACCATGTGAGGTCATGCTCAGTACATAAACTGGGGGAAGCTGGCCGGGGGGGCCGCTGCTCGGGGACTGGCTGGGCATCGGTCAGCGGGTGGTGAGCAATTGTGCTGTGCATCACTTGCTTTGTGTATTATTATTATTATTATGTTATTATTATTGTTGTTGTTATTTTATTTCAATTCTTAAACTGTTTTTACCCACGAGTTTTTCTCACTTCTACTCTTCCAATTCTCTCCCCCATCCCACTGGGGAGGGGGGAGGAGTGAGCGAGCAGCTGTGTTGCCAACTGAGGTTAAACCACAACACAGTATCACACATGGAAAGCATGCTCACTCAGGATGGCCCTACTTATTTTATTAGTTTCTGCACTGCCCACAGACCTTTGCATAGGATGCTCTGCAAAGGGGTATGCTCAGCACTGAGACAGCTGAGGATCAAGAAGGGGATAAGGAGTTTTACAAGATTATCTTTGCCTGCCTTAGGTGTGCTGTTATTCCTTGGCCACTAACCAGCATCTGGACTGGAAAGTTTCATGCTGTGAAGTACCTGCTGTTTTTCCAGGAAGGGAGGAGAATGACGAGTCGCCTCCCTCATGCTAAGAAAGCACAACCAGCCTGCACCTCAGTCACCTACTTCAGCGTCACGTGATTAGCTTAGGCATTTTACCTGCTGTTGAACAGGCTAACAGGATCTGCCTAGGATCAGAAAAGATTTTGCATATTAATTGTATAGCTAATCTAAACAAAACGAAAGAAAAATTGTTTTCCATTTATATTTCCTCTGCAATATTTTGTAAACTGTAACCATACGTAGGTTTTTGGAATAGTGCAGTAATGGGAAAGGCATTTCTCTTGTGAGGGTTATGGTTTCTTCCCAGGGAATCCTCAAATGCTCTACATTCGTGGGTATGATACTGCAAGTACTGGGCACGAAGAACTCCCTGCGGCTTGAGTGGGAGTTCTGCTTGAGAGGTTTTGAAGCTTTTAACAATATTAGACTGTTACAGCCCCCTGAGGAGTTCGTGAACACGCCAGCCAATATGGAGCACAGCAAACCACTACTCTTACCAAACGTGTCACAGGATCTTTTATCCACACAGAGTAGACAGATTATTTGAGAATGAGTCAAACTACACACACGCACAACCACTGCCACATGCTCAAACCCCCGCCGTACCGCTTAAGCTCTGCCACACAAGGACGTGTGTCATTATGTTCTGTGTCAGACACAATACGATGGGGACATGAAATTTGGGTGCTGCTAAGTGCCACTGCCTTTAAAATAAGAAATTAAAGAGTAATTCTAAGATTTAACTACGGTAAAACTCTTTAAGTCCAAAACTTTGGCGTAAGTCTGAGGTGCACTGGCACAGCTGTGAAGTGAGTGAGACCAGTCCCAAACTTCAGGGTGGGTACATAGTGTGTTTTGCAAAATATTATCTCAAGTTTGAATTTAGATATCTTATTTCAGCCACCAAAGATTAAATTGCTTTAATTTAAGATCTACAATGCTGCATATAATTATTACATTAGTTATGCTCTGTGTTGTCAAGCACAGTATGGGACTGCAAGGAAAAAGGCAGTGTCATGTGGAAAATAGGATGCCGTTATGTAATTTTGATTTATTAATAATACATTATAGTCCTATTTGTTATGCAATTAAAGGTTGTATAAACATGGAAGTACAGGACAGATGAACTTAACTTGCATAAGCAACTTCCATTATGACATTTTCTAACTTATACTGTGCGATTTTGTAAACCAAATGATTTTCTTTAAATTTTATTTATGTGCATATGAAATGTAATATAGCAAAAAAAGTATGAGATAGTTAAGTTTGCTGAGGATAAAAGAATATTTTGTCTTTTAATTATGGAAGACTTTTTAAGTTTGCTATACTGGAAATTAAATTTTGAATATTAGAAAACATTTTTTGTTTTTATTACTAATTCCGTTGCTAATATTATTATTTGTACTTTTGGGGTTTTTCTCTCCTTCATCTACAAAACAATCAGATAAAATGGTGGCAAACAAGAGAAAAAATATCCAACACAAACCTTCAAGAAGACTCCCCCAAACCCCCCCCCCCCCCCCATTTTGCTTTGGAACTCTATAAAAGTTGGGGATAAGAAGATGAAGAGAGTAACTTTCTCCTGAGTTGCTCAGTGTAGTTTTGCAACAAACACAGCAGGTGTGCTGCACTTCAGCACTGAGTAGATGTTACACCAATCGTCATTCCCAGTTAGTAGAGAACACTGAATGTGGTACACTTGTCCTTTTTAGCAAGAGCCAATCCCAAACATTACGGATCCTCACGATGTTGCCATAATCAGTTATGTGCTTGCTGATGATCACATCTTAGAATCATACAATCATAGAATCATTAAGGTTGGAAGAGACCTCTAAGATCATCGAGTCCAACCGTCAACCCAACACCACCATGCCCACTAAACCATGTCCCTAAGCACCTCATCTGCACGTCTTTTAAATACTTCCAGGGATGGGGACTCAACCACTTCCCTGGGCAGCCTGTTCTGATGTTTAACCACTCTTTCAGTAAAGACTTTTTTCCTCACGTCCAATCTAAACCTCCCCTGGCGCAACTTGAGGCCACTTCCTCTCATCCTATCGCTTGTTACTTGGGAGAAGAGACCAACACCCACCTCGCTACAACCTCCTTTCAGGCAGTTGTAGAGAGCAATGAGGTCTCCCCTCAGCCTCCTTTTCTCCAGGCTGAACAACCCCAGTTCCCTCAGCCGCTCCTCATAAGGCTTGTTCTCCAGACCCCTCACCAGCCTCGTTGCCCTTCTCTGGACACGCTCCAGCACCTCGACGTCCTTCTTGTAGTGAGGGGCCCAAAACTGAACACAGTATTCGAGGTGCGGCCTCACCGGTGCCGAGTACAGGGGGACGATCACTTCCCTGCTCCTGCTGGCCACACTATTTCTGATACAGGCCAGGATGCCGTTGGCCTTCTTGGCCGCCTGGGCACACTGCCGGCTCATGTTCAGCCGGCTGTCGACCAGCACCCCCAGGTCCTTTTCCGCCAGGCAGCTTTCCAGCCACTCTTCCCCAAGCCTGTAGCGCTGCATGGGGTTGTTGTGGCCAAAGTGCAGGACCCAGCACTTGGCCTTGTTGAACCTCATACAGTTGGCCTCAGCCCATCGATCCAGCCTGTCCAGGTGCCTATGCAGAGCCTTCCTACCCTCGAGCAGATCAGCACTCCCACACAACTTGGTGTCGTCTGCAAACTTACTGAGGGTGCACTCGATCCCTTCGTCCAGATCATTGATTAAGATATTGAACAAGATCGGCTCCAAAACTGAGCCCTGGGGAACACCGCTCGTGACCGGCCGCCAACTGGATTGCACTCCATTCACCACAACTCTCTGGGCCCGGCCGTCCAGCCAGTTTTTTACCCAGCGCAGAGTACACCTGTCTAAGCCGTAAGCCACCAGCTTCTCTAGGAGAATGCTGTGGGAGATGGTGTCAAAGGCCTTACTGAAGTCCAGGTAGACCACATCCACAGCCTTTCCCTCGTCCACTAGGTGGGTCACCTGGTCATAGAAGGAGATCAGGTTGGTCAAGCAGGACCTGCCTCTCATGAATCCATGCTGGCTGGGCCTGATCCCCTGGTTGTCCCACAAAACAAATCTTGAAACAGAGGACACTGTTAAATGATTTTTTTTTCCCATCAAGAGCAAGCACCTTTGTGCAAGAGCTTCTTACTAACAGGCATTTGGCAGGAAATCCACAAGGTCATCTGTAATAGAAAGATAATGGAGTAATTTGAAAGCTGAAGCCCAAACATTTGCTTGTAAAAGGTATGGCCAATTGTCAACTTTGTATGTTTGATATAAGGCACCTATTTTGTTAGCTTAGATCCTCCAAATTGCACATGAGCACCTAAAACTGGAAAAAGTGGCATTTCCATTGGGAAGCTCAGACAGAGAACTGGCTGCCCTTGCCTAGGCTCAGCCATTTTGCTTGTCAGGGCAATATTTTGATGACTACTTTTTACATTGAAGGAATCTCCCAGAATTTACAATCTACTCTTTAATTCCTGAAATTAATGCTCATTTCAATGGAATCATTGCCTAACAGTAGAGAAACAGCCTACACTGCTGTAACATGTTGCTATGCTGGGATGCATAAAGGAATTACTGTTTTTCAAGGATCTAGTGACAGCAACTTTGAAAAATCACATATATTTCAAACTGATACAGGTTTGGAGTTTTGAGTACTGATCAGATTAACTGTCCATTTAGTCCAGCTTGTATCATCCTTCTAACTTCTTAACTACCAGAGAGCAACCATATGAGACAAGGCACAATTCTGTCTTTACTGACTATTGTCTGAATGGTTTGTATGTTACTAATATACATATACAGTCTGGCTCATGGCATTAGTATTACATCACATTTAGCTGCAAATAACTTTGTATGGGCATGGAGTTCTTAGCACTTTGCTCTAATTTGGTCCACACAACAATCAAAAAACCCTGCAAATTGCTATACTTATATATAGCTCATGTCACAACCTGCACAAAATACACATTTTTGTAGAACACATAAAATTGCCTAATAAAGGTAAAGCAAAAGAGTTTTCTAATTATATGAGCACATCTAATTGAAGAGTTATCTATTTGTTGAAAGAGCAGTGTTAAAAATAGTTCTTAGTTTCCCCTAGAAAGAGAAAGATAGCAATGAACTGAAGTTACAATTTAGAAAGGATAATTTTTTAAAAAACAGAAGATGAGGGAAAAGTTATGGTGTAAGAGGGATTTAACCACTGAGGCTCAATGCTACAATGCATAGATACGTTTGTTCCATGATGAAGAAGGAATCTGGTTATGTGTATTTCTAAAATAATTGGGTAAAAGAATGCATTCAGTGCAGCCAGTGAGAGTTTTTCCATCAACTTATAGTCAAGATTTCACTAGTTGTCTCTACAACTGGGTACGTAGCCTATGTAATGCCTGTCTTTTCTAGGCAAAAGTATTTGAAGTATTTCATTCATGGTATGCCAGCTTGTCACATATCTGCCACAGATGTAGGAAGCACATATATTATTTACACTTTTAGCATTTAAATTTTGCAAGTACTGTTACTGTCAAACTTTGCGGAATGAAATGTAGGAAGACAAATAACATACTTTCTATTTTCCCTGACGACAAACTGCAAGGAAATATACACTAAAAAATAGACTACATTATTAAAATATTTGACACACATTAAAATATTTGACTCAGTTTTCAAAGAGTTAATGATGACTGCTGACCCACACCAAACTTGCATGGCTTTTATCAACTGGCCTTTCTAGTGATATCATATAATGTACCTTCAATATGGCAATAAGAATACAGTAATTTAGTATCATGGCAGCTTTGCCTGCATGTACTTCTGCTGTTGTCCAAAGACTGGCCTTTCATGGTTGTTATTCTCTAACTCAGTTAAAATTCTCACTGGTTTAGTAACATACATAGAAAATTTACTTATAAACACCTATATGAGGAGAGGAAAAGTAACCAGTGGCCAAATGAAAGCTGTGTAATGCCAAGCACATTACAACTGTCCCCCATGTTCTATGCAATAGGATACTTCTTACAGTCAGAATCAAAATATTTTTGCATGGACATCGCTTTGTGGTAAACTGGTGATAATGGCATTTTCCTTTTCCTGTAATGATCGAGACTCTTGTTAAAGGTTGAGGTCTGCAAGCTGCCTAAATTACTCCAAGGAATACAAGAAAATTCTGATGATGTCCTTGAGGAAGAACAGAAAATAACACAATAACTCAAGTGAATGCATACATGCTATTTTATATATTTCTATCTATATATAATATTTAGATATTATAGATGTACTTGAGTCTGCAGTGTACACACACTCCTCCTTTGATCCACAGAAATTCCATCTGTCACTTCTTGTATATGGTTGTCTACAACTCTTCCACTGTGTTTTAAAATGGTTTGTTCACAGGACTGATAGTTAGACCATCTGGCTACAGCTTCTTCTTCAATTCTTTTCTCTATGTTCCAGGTTTCTTCTAAAATTAGACTCCTTTTTGGCTGATACATCTACTTTGATTACAAATCAGTATTTAGTACTATAGTCAAGATTCTACTGTTAGCTATGGCCTGAGAACATCAATAAGAGGAAAGGTGATAGAAATGCACTGTAGGTCAGGTTTGCCATTGGAAGCCTCCTGAGGAAAGTTATTCTTTTCTCATGCACCATAGAGCCTAACCCTTTGCTGCTTTCCATAGCCTGTACCAGGTATTTCTGTGCTCTAGTACCTGCCATTCAATTTAGACTTCAAACATATTTATTATCTTCTTTTGCAAGCTGAAGAATGTCACATGTGAAAGATCCAGATTCACCTGTCATTTGATAACACATTATTATACAGGACTTGAGCTAAGAGTTTTGTGAAGGGCTATTTCTGATCAAATATACGAGAGGTACAAAGGTAAGAAGCCTTCCCTTGCACGTGAAAAAGTTAACTGAGGAAATCCAGAACTTAATTTGTGCAATGTCATATGGCTTGATTTTCTGATGCTACTTAAGTGAAAACTGAAAACCAGACTGAAAACCAGATAGCAGTACAAATTATCAAGTTAGTTGAGAGAAGAACTTTAAATAATACACTTATTTTAGAGTAAGAGGGTTTTGTTGCTGGGAGCCATCCCTTATTATTGCTAGAATGTCCTTTGTTGTACACAAATAAACTCCATCTAAACATATCATTAATACTGACACAACTTAGGTCTTCTACATTTTTCTTTCAACATAATATAAGTTTCCATCTAGAACATGGCACGAAGAAAAATGAAAGCTTTGTGCAGTATAATAAACATTTCCATAGAAGTCTATATAGTATTTCTGCTTTACATCATGTTTCATTTATCAGCCTGAATTAGGCTTTTGAAAGAGAGGGAAATGCAGCTTTGCAGTTCAGTACCTTTTCTAGTCTTCTCTTGCAATAACAAAATTGCTTAATGTCATTTCAAGTTCATCCTGTTCCATACACACATGTACGCAGAGCTATGGGTAATTCACTTATACAGTTCAACACCTCCTTTGTCACAGATGGTAAATGTGCAGATTTTTCCCTCAAGGAAAGAAACTCTTTTATAAAATAATTGTATATTCTGCTCATTTTTTTTCCTTCACTGATGCTCTTGTATTGTTATTATACCCTGTCAGGCTGGTAATTAGCATTCAGACTCCATCTGACACAAACGCAGCCCTCAATCCTCCTTAAAAATCCCTTAGGACACACACGATAAGTAAAATAATGTGAGCCACTAAAGGGGGGAAAGTACTAAAAAAAATAAAAAAAAGAAAGAAAGAAAAAGAAAGAACGAATAAAAAACACGAGACAGTGAATAACCACAGACTGCTTTTGTCATGCAGTCAATGCATGGCTCTTCTTCAGTGAACTGCATGGAGTTAATCCTACTGTGAGGAATAAGCTTTCAGAATGCTACAGCTGTCTTCCTGCGGTTCTCCTTTGCTTTTCCTACACAAAGATCTATATCCTCTTCCCAGTCTCACCTTACTCCCAAACTTCTAAGGCACCCAGTGTACCTGGGTTTCCCTCTTTTACTCACAGTGATTGCCCCTCCTCCTTTTTCAGGTCTCTCCAGTGAATAAACATTTCTTCCTTCAGATCAATCGTTATTTCTTGAACACTCTGTCACATGTGATACTTAAGGTATGATATTGTTCTCAACTATTCTAACTAGATTATATCGCTCTTGGTAAGATGATAATGTTACCTTAGAGCTATGTGCACACACCAGAATTCTTTCCTATTCAGTGACGATGCTGTCACTGGAAATAAGAAGAAACAGAATTTTTCTTGCAGTTCATACAACATCCTCCTTTTCAGTAATTTCTCCTTTAAATGATCAGTGTGATCACAGATTAGGTCTTGCCCAGAAATTATGTAAGACTAGTACCACCACACAGTTAACTTTTTGCTGGAACTGTACCCTCACACACAGTTGTGCTTTCATCTAAGTCAGGCAGGATATGCTCAAGAGACTGGCGTAGCACTCACACGGTGTCACCAACCCATCTTATCAGAGATGATGAGCCAGCGTTTTCTGCCTTTGCATACACACAGCAATGGGAAAGACAGAGTAGTAACTCCTACTGAAACTGGTGGTTTAATGTCATCCAGCATCCTACACTTAATATGGAAATGACAACAAAAAAAGCTCGCACCTTGATGCCAAATTAGTATGAAAGACTGCTAGGCCAGAGACCTCAGAAGTCCAACGGTTCTCAGCAGCCATGCAACAAAGTAGAGAGTCAGCAATCTCATAAAGGTCTGTGGCTTGACATAACCTCCGAATACTAGAGTTCTTAATGTTGTGATGTCAAAAAAGCATGTATCCTAATACCAGCACAGGAAACTTCTGCTTTGATATCAGGCCAGCAACTTAATGATTCTGAACACTGATCTCAGATCTGTCTATTGGCATAAGACTTGCAAGCAAGAGATGTTCAGCCAGTAGCATCACAGTATGTTATGGCCTAGACAGGAAGTCAATGACTACAGAAGACTGTCAGAACATGCAGAAAGGTAGGTAAGGTTGGAGTCCTGTGCCATGGAGCTCACAGCCACACTGCTTCAACTCCACCCACTGTGCTAAAGCTGAGGAGCCACTGAACACACAGCAAGTTCAGTATCAAACACAATATGAGGGTCTCAGATATGACATCTTCATAGAAAAGCTATGAAGTTAACAGAGATGTGTGCCTTAAAATAAGAACACCAAATTTACGCTAATATTAATGCTCTGGCCTGGCACTATATGCCCTGACATCCATCTTAGATCATAGAAAAATTCATTCAGTTCACAGAAAGTGTGTGAGAGAGAGATCTGTTCAGACCACTGACACAAAGATGTTGAGTAAGAAGTCCCTGGAGATCTATATTTGTACATCAGATCTCCCCAGCCGAGGTAACGCTGCAAGCATGAGCGTAGAATGATTCATGCTTTATTTCCCTGCACAGACATACTGTTCAAGGCCTCCAGCCAGGTATTTGTCCACAGGTGGGAGAAAATCAGTTGGTATAAACAATTGCTAATCAAATGTAATTTCTAATTGTAAAATGCAGTCTTAGAATGATTCAAGTATTTAAGAAATTTTGTATGAGAAGAGATATCTCATTCAGAGTGAATTCCTATGAAAGTGAGATAAGCGTGGGGATGACTACACCAGGCAATTCTGAGCACACCCAGTGTAAGCTGCACTATTTTTGGAAGCTGAACAGATTTAAAATAACCTGGGTTCTCGTGTGTTTAATGGTGTCCTGCATATTTTCTCTTATTGACTGACTGGGATGCTATGTGAAACACTACACCTGTAACATTCAAATATCTAACACAACCAGCATCTGACACAAGCAGCATCATACTGAGAAAACAAACAATACAGTCAGCTAAAAATGCTGCCTTAGTCCTGTATAAAAGAAGTGGAAGAATAATGTTCAAACCCCTTCTGTTTCTGCATGTCACAGACCTAGAAGCTTTTAGGATTATTTTGATAATTCAGAGTGCTTTCTCCTCTCATAGTAATAACTTCACCTTTTACTAGGTAAACCAAGGAGGAGATTAGGGATTCTGTTAGTCTGGGATTTATGGCTACAATGGATTTAAACACATGAAAACCACCTGCCACAGAACCCAAGAAGGAACTGTTACCTACCCAAATCAGGAAAAAAACATTAGTGATGGATTTTGTGCTTTTTGCAATAGAAGCAAAGCTGTGCCTCCTCCTGACCTCCAAGTTCAACATCTATACAATGTTTATTTATTACCAAGTTAATAAGATTATCTTCAGAACACATTTCTGGAGTATGTGCTCGCACGTTCATACTTTCCATGTAGCGGAATTCCCTTTTCCTGGGATCTCAAAGGTCCAGAGATCCAAAAGGCAGACCTGCTGGAAGGACTGAGAGGGACTGAGAAGGACTGAACGTTCAGACTCGACACTGCTACTCAGCCCGGAGGCCACATGGCTCTCAGTTGCCTCTGTGTAATTTTAGGTGGCAATATATCACAACGTCAGGTGATATCTCAATGACATTTCATCTCAGTGCTTCCCCCACAGTTCACATCATGGACAGGAACCGTTTTTCACAGAAGGTGTATACTATATAAATAGTAAGATGTATACGCATCTGAGTATGGAGATATTAAGTTGTGCTGGGGAACTGGCTTGACAGTACAGCACAATTTTTTTCTGTAAATGGCACTGGCTTTCTAACATTCTCCTAACAACTTTGGGACTAATCCTAAACAGCCTCCAGAGAAGCAAGGGGAGAAAACTACGATGATGATGCTGACCCTCCAAAGGTACAACAGTTTATGCAGAAAGCCTCCTGGCATGTCCTCTCTTTTAGCTCTTGTGTGGATTTCTTGGAGGAGTGGATGGTTAGGCTCTGAACTAGCAGTAGTCTCAGTATACCAAAATGCCTAGTTCTTTGCTATTTGGAATCTTACTTTCTCTTTCTGAAGTTCTTTGAGAAACATTTTAAATTATATGTTTAACATCCACCTATCTTCATATCTTTAAAGTTCTGCAAGATGAATGGATAGAAATTTGTGACTGCTAAAAGTAAGAATCCATATCACACATTTCCCATATTTGATCACGCTTCTTTTGTCATGTATTTGAAAAAGCTTATCTAGGTAATGTCACATTTCTCTGGACAGTGCACTGACCTGTGTAAAACAACCTACCAGAGAGTAATCTTCTGTCATGAAACACCAATTTTTCTGATGCCTTCAAGGCAAAAGATGTAAGCATCCCAGTTCTCCGACTAGCAAGAGAAAATTATCTTCATAGATTTATTGAAGGAACAAATACAACTTTGCTAACCGATCACTTCCATTCATTCTAATGGCAACATGTTGCTCCTCTAGCAATTAATAAAACAAACATGCCCCATGCCAGGGAAAAATGCTGACCATACTAGAATAAGTGAGCCAATATATTGTCCAAGCATGTAAATACATTACGTGACAGTATAATTAATCCTCAGTACATAACCAATGAGGAACAGTAAGGTCTCGTGAAAAATTGAAGACACCAGAATGAGACTGAATTTTCTCTGAGCTAAAATGTGGAGTCGCTAGTCAATGAATCCTCCCTCAGGAGACTGTAACAAATACAAAGTACCAGCTCAAGGACAGCCAGAGCTGTAAACTGAGAGCTATAAAAAAATAATAATATAACGACTGTGCCAGCATGTTTATAATTTATAGGTTGGAGTTACAGGTGAGAAATAGAGGTTAGCAGTCTGTTATAACCTGAACTTGAGTCAGTAAAGCACTGCAGAACTACTAAATCACCACTTCTCTCATTGCATGTAGTTTAAAAACATATAATAAAACTATCAGACAAAGCCACTTCCTTTTAGGGTTTGAAGCTGGAGCTGTGGATAGCAATCTGTTCAAAGTTAGAGCACTACTAGGGAGTTCAGCAAAGGGAAGCTCTTAATTTTTGTTATAGCCTTTTTTCTTTGCATTGGGCACTTGCCATGAAAGTATAAAAAGCACAGGGGTCTTTTTGTCATAATTGAGGCAGGCAAGAATGAGTGCCATTGCACATTAAATTTTGGTGTTCTCAAATTTAGTTCCATTTTGATAATCTAATTCAAGGTACTGAAAAAAGTTTGAGCATGCATTTAAATAGACTGAAACTGGAGCCTTTAATCCTATGCAGTGCTGAGTAACTCTGAGTTTCAAATTCCCTTCTCCCTGTGGGTGTTGAGGTCAGCGCTTACCGCAGAGCAAATTGGAGTCTAGCAGGACTCTGTTCTTTGTAAATAGGGGAGGCTGCCTTGTCGCGCTCCGCTGGGACTGAGCAGCTGTTTCAAAAGGGTTTATATCAAGGTTTCTTGGAAGTGACTCCACCTTAGAGAAAAGAGAATTAAATGGAGCAACTCTGCATGCATTTGCTAATACCTGGACAGATTGCAGCATACCACTTTCACTTTTTTCTAGTCATTCATCTTCCAAAGTTTCCCATGCTTCCCATGAACAGAGCAGTCATTATTGCCAATCAATCTTGTTACATCCTTTACAATGTATAGGAAGGTACTGGAGCACAGTATGCAAAGATGGACCTATATCCATTGAGACTTTCCATTAATGATAAAGTATAACTATAAATACTTAAAAAAAACTTACAAGCAACCTTCAAGATACTGCCTGTTTATCTGACACAATCACCATTTGAGCTGCAACTCATCTTCCCTTACAACCGACATGCTGTATTCCTCAGCCACCGTGATCTGAATTTAACCTGAACTTTGAAATACCAAGTGGCACTCAGTATTCTTCACCCATGAAAGGATGTGAAAAACTTTCCTGATTGAATTACATTTCTGCATGCTGTATCTTTCATTTAAATTCCAATAATTTTCTACATGCCTTTTTCATTGTTAAATACTCCCATGGAGTATAGTTGCAGCATTAATGGTAAGTAAAAATTACTACTAGAAAAAAAAAAATGCTGGAAACTAAAGTAGATCAGTAATACAGTGAAACCAGTAGCTAGGAAGAGTACAGCCAACCTTTGAAACTGAACGAGTCCAGTGGCATGATTTTTTTTCTGCATTTAGAGCCCTTTTTTGAAACAAGCCGAACAAACACACTGACAGTTGTGTGACAGACGGAAAACGTACCAGGCAAGCTCACAAGCTGTATCTTTGTGGGGGCTTGACAGTACTTCGACTTTCTTACTTGAGTAAATAAACAAAATCGAAATACTAGTCCTCTGTTCTCACATTGTTCAATAAAAATGTTTCTCTTAGACTCAGTTACCCAGTCAGTGAAACCTTAAGATAGTGTTAAACTCTTATTCTGATCCATCATAGGTTCCTGGATATTGTGAGAGGGAGAAATTGGGTAGAGTGAGGCAGTGACATATCTGCAGACAAGGCTTAACACTGATTTACCCAGCCATCTTTAAATAAACACCATTTTACACAGGAACTTCTCCCTAGTACCAAAGGACTTTTAGCATCTTGGACTACTTGGTATTGGAAAAAATGTATAATTGTTTGATGAATAACTTCAGACCTTCTCAAAACAAACGTTAACTCTCCATAGCTTCAGCCTAGCAAGTTGAAGGTTGAAAATGAGAGCTATAGGGTAACTGGGAAGTTCACATCTGCTGAATGTTTCTCTTTTTCCAGAGTAAATAAATTAAAAAAACCCAAAACAAAACCAAAAAACAAACCACAGATGCCCCATTCTGAGGTAATTTTTTAGAGTTAGGATTCACTCCTGAGTTATCACCAATCCAGCCTCTTAGAAAAACCCTCACATACTGCAGGAGAGAAACAGTAAGCCAGAAGGAAAGGCTCCCAGTCCACTTAGGCTCTGGGCTCATCTCACTTGCAGCATGCAGTAATCAAATGAAACTGCTCTGCTGGAAAGCCTATGAGGCATTTAAAATCTACTAGTGGTTTACATTTACCTGTAAACTGGGTTTAAGATAGCTAACCTAGGACCAGAGTAGCACAGAGGTCAGCACACACTGAAAAGCCCACACTGGCAGCACCTGCTGTTTTGAGATTCCTGCCAGCGCAAGACAGCATAAAGCTTCTGCAACTGCAGTTGCAAAAGTGCAAAAAGCCTTATAAGTACTTCAGAAAAAAAAGTAGAAGCTGAGTACAAATCTGTGAGAGACACACTTGTTTGAGCAGCCTGCTTTTATCTCAAGGGAATTTAGCATTTCTGTAGACCACAGCTATTGTAGGGTCATCTCAGGTAAAAGGTCCAAGCCCTCTCAACTCTCCCCGTCAGAAGCAACGCTTCCAACTTTCTTAGGAAACCGAAACACAGTGAGTGCAGAACGTAAGGCTAAGTGTCACGTGAACTCCATGATACATGTCAGGTAACAAATTACCTGGTACATTTTCCACAAGCTTCCATATCTGAATGGATTCACTGTACACCAATTGGTGCAGGCAAATCTGGGTCTGACCAAAGCATGGAGAAAAGAATAAGCACGTGCACAATTTTAAGTATGCTTTATGTTATAATGGACATACTATTTAGGAGAAAAATTGCATGCAATATATGGTGTTGTGGTTTTTTGGATGGATGTGAAGTACTTATTTCACTTGACATATTATCAAGCATACATAAATCCTTTATTTCCAAACTGTCTTTATTTATTTAGCTATTTCAAAATTTATTTTTGAAACTATCACTGCTTCTTTACATGTTCCCAGCTTCGGTAACTGCAAATATAGAATATCTTTAAGATGCAGTTTGAAAATGCTGCCTACGAAGGAACTAGATTTAAGGAAGAAATTATGTATCTCTCAGAAGTGGGAATGAGGTGATGCTATACAGAGTTGCTCCTTCAGAACCTTGAAACCTTTCAGAATTCAAATTCAAGTCCCACAGATGCCTCTCTTATGGGGATCCCGACTTCTCAGGAGGCTTCAGGCTTCTAATAGGAAACTCTTCGCCTGTATGCCAGAGCCAAAGCCACAGCTGTGGTTTAGCAGCATAAATCCACAGACTTGGGTCAAATTCAGGATAATTTACATCACCTAAGAGATCTGGTGTATCTTGAGTAGATTGTTTTGTTTTCTCCAGAAGAAAAACAGATATTTGACCTGTATGTATATTTCTATATGACTTTCCATTTGTCAATATTTGTATCTCTTGTCTAAAGAAGGGAAGTGCCAAGTACCTTCTGTAGAAAAACGTCCACCGGGTCAGCCCTAGCAAACTAATAACGGAAAGTTATAATGTGGGACAAACAGGAAATACACTTTCAAGCTTGTCTGACTTCAGTTCAATAATCTCCTTAGTGAATTTACTAAATCTGTGTGGGGTTTTTTTCCTAATCTCATTACAGGTTCTTGAAAACAGGAAATCGCCTCCATTCTAAGAGATCGATTTGCTTGCATATAACATGATGCTTCTCTGTGGTTGCAATTGTAGGAATAAGTATGAGATGAGAAAGATTTTTTTTTTGCTAACAGATTTGCACAGAACACATGGCCGTCAAACAAAAGAGTCATGATGTGCACATACCTTAGGCACTAGGTGTAAGCTAGCTAAGATCAAAACATAACTGCTGTTCCAATGAGTGGGACATACAGATATGCAGCAAGTCCTGGCCAGAGCAGTGCCATTACAGATTGCCTCTAAAGAATGATAGAGGCCTCAGGATTGTGATGGGGCTGTTCCACATAGCATCATGTTATCCTTGTACTCGTCCATAGCTCTTTTGTGATAAATTAGTGTTGACACTGTCAGGATTAATTTGCCCTATTCCTCCTCTGCTACTTGAGAGTCCCTCAATGAGGAATCTTTCTTTGGAAATTCCAGCAGAAGGGCTTATAGTATTGCTTATACTGTAGGAGCTCAAAGCCAGAGAAGACACATGAGCAAATGTGAAGGTATATAGATAACAGACATGGAAATACTGAGAAAAAAGGATAGGAGTGTGCTAATGCAATCAACTACACAGCTATCCCAGGTTTCTTCCAGAGGTGTGGAGGAGAAAAGGGCCTTCTTTTTTGTATATATTTTTATACATGAAATTGTTTTTTAATGAAATAACAAAAAGGCCTTGTTCTTAGAATCATAGAATAGTTTGGGTTGGAAGGGATCTCTAAAGGTCATCTAGTCCAACCCCCCTGCAACGAGCAGGGACATCTTCAACTAGATCAGGTTGCTCAGAGCCCCGTCCAACCTGACCTGGAATGTTGCCAGGGATGGGGCATCCACCACCTCGCTGGGCAACCTGGGCCAGTGCTTCACCACCCTCAGCGTAAAAAACTTCTTCCTTATAGCTAGGCTAAATCTACCCCCCTTTAGTTTAAAGCCATTCCCCCTTGTCCTGTCGCAACAGGCCCTGCTAAAAAGTTTGCCCCCATCTTCTTTATAAGCCCCCTTTAAGTACTGATAGGCTGCAAGAAGGTCTCCCCAAAGCCTTCTCTTCTCTAGGCTGGACAACCCCAACTCTCTCAGCCTTTCTTCAGAGGAGAGGTGTTCCATCCCCCTGATCATTGTCGTGGCCCTCTTCTGGACCCGCTCCAACAGGTCCGTGTCTGTCTTATGCTGAGGGCTCCAGAGCTGGACGCAGTACTCCAGGTGGGGTCTCACCAGAGCAGAGTGGAGGGGCAGAATCCCCTCCCTCGACCTGCTGGCCACGCTGCTTTTGAGGCAGCCCAGGATACGACTGGCCTTCTGGGCTGCGAGCGCACATTGCTGGCTCACGTCCAGTTTTTTATCCACCAGTACCCCCAAGTCCTTCTCGGCAGGGCTGCCCTCCATCCCTTCATCCCCCAGCCTGTAGTGATACCGGGGGTTGCCCCGACCCAGGTGCAGGACCTTGCACTTGGCCTTGTTCGACCTCAGGAGGTTCACACGGGCCCACTTCTCGAGCTTGTCCAGGTCCCTCTGGATGGCATCCCGTCCCTCTGGCGTGTCGACCGCACCACTCAGCTTGGTGTCTTCTGCAAACTTGCTGAGGGTGCACTCGATCCCACTGTCTATGTCATTGATGAAGGTATTAAACAGTACCGGTCCCAATACAGACCCCTGCGGGACGCCACTCGTCACCAATCTCCATCTGGACATTGAGCCGTTGACCACTACCCTCTGGATGTGACCATCCAACCAATTCCTCACCCACCCGACAGTCCACCCATCAAATCCATACCTCTCCAGTTGAGAGAGAAGGATGTTGTGGGGGACCGGGTCAAAGGCCTTACAGAGGTCCAGATAGACGACATCCATAGCTCTTCCCATGTCCACTGATGTAGTCACTCCATCACAGAAGGCCACTAGGTTGGCCAGGCAGGACTTGCCCTTGGTGAAGCCATGCTGGCTGTCTCGAATCACCTCCCTGTCCTCCATGTGCCTTAGCATAGCTTCCGGGAGGATCTGCTCCATGATCTTCTCAGGCACAGGGGTAAGACTGACTGGCCTGGAGTTTCCCGGGTCTTCCTTTTTTTCCCTTTTCAAAAATAGGGGTTATGTTTTCCCTTTTCCAGTCAGTGGGAACTTCACCAGACTTAGTCAATCTAAAATCAGTTTGGGGGGCAAATTTTCAGCAAATGGTTACAAATTTTCAAATATTGTATTAAAAATGAAAGATGTATAAAGGGACCTATGTAGCATCCATAATAATTTAATCATATTCATTGAAAATCTTCATTTTTTAATGAATCTGAAACTACTCAACAAATTCAACTTGCATTTATTAATAATTTAATCGTGAATGCATTTTTAAGAAAATAAGTTCTATTACCAAGCCAGCCCCCTTTCTATCTAAAGTTAAGAAGGAATGTCTTACTTCTTTTCATAGAATGAATAATATTTCTTTCCATGAACAATTTTTACTTTCCATACAGATCTGAAATCCTTCTGTCCACACAGTACTCCCCTGCCAAATGGGCTTGGGTCAACAATAGCTTTTTAAAAATAAATAAATAAATTTCCTGTTAAAAATATTTTTCATAAATTGTGTGTTTCTCAACCAATTCTAATTTAGTCCAAAAATTGCCATTTGGGTTCAAAAAAAGTCTGGAAGATTACATTAATGCAGAACACTACTTTAGATTTTTGATCACTGCCTGTATGTCTATATCCACTGTCCTTGCTCTTGTATCTAGCACATGCTCTTCTTATCTGAGAATATATCATCTTGCTTTTTTCACTGAGTCTTATCTATAAAACCTAAACACGGAAGAATAAAATTCAGAACCACACCAAAATAAGCAATCTGCAAGATGCCAGCTGCATTTTCTCTCTCTGGTGCAAACAATTCATGGCTTACCCTTCTGTA
>NW_008824283.1:4671624-4735131 GCF_000699105.1 Pygoscelis adeliae | reverse complement strand
GGGCTCCTTGCACCATCTCTCCTTCCTGCAGCATGCTATAAGGTGGCCCAGAGTTTACAATGAAAATGGTAACAATGCATACCTCAATACGCAGAGCTTGAGGCTGTGCCTTTCAAAGCTGCCTGCAAGGCTTGGCCACCTATGTTCTCCAGACAGGTTTGAAATTTCACTCATACCTCTTGCGGTAACACGCTGCTTTGCGATTCCCAAAGTCTGCCTACTCTGAAAATACAGGCTACCTTCACTCTTGGCTGCTTGTGAACACTGCAGTCCTTGAAGGCCACATTACATACAATTGACTAGCTATGGTTTCTCTTGCTTCAGAGAAGGGGTTCCATGCATATCAAAGAGCATAACTTGGCTTTGTGGACTGAGAAACTCTTAATAATTAAACTGACACACAGACACAGGTCTGAATACTCAGTACCATATAGTGGAAGCAGAGGGAGAACATCAATGACTTTATACCTGCATATCTACTCACTTCACAGTGTGCTTTCTGTATCAACACAGTTTTCTTGCAACTGAAAAGGAAGAAATACCAATTAAATAAACTTTTGATTCCACTTTTGTTGGTTGCACACTTATGAGAATAAGAAACAAACAGAATGGATGGTGCGGTAACTTCTAAAACAGACAACATTACTTCTGATGGGGAACAGCTAATTGGTACCACAGAATGTGTCTGAAATATTGATTTAGTTTGTGTGGATAGGGAAGCAAGTCCCAACATACTTTCATCTGTTCTTAAATTAAATGAAAAAACAATACATTTACTATAAGGTCACAGTGGGAACAAAGAGGATCAGCTGAAGCATATGCAGCTTGTGATTTATATTCAGAACTCACAGGCAGCAAGAAAAGACAGACTGATAGCATCATCTTACAATCAGCTTTTGGATCATATTGTGCATCTGAGAATGCCGGCAGAGTCTACGGCTGTTTCTTTCCCTGCATTCTGCAAACAAGTCTTATTCAACAATCAAACATTTGCCTTTTCTATCCTTCAGTACATGCAGCCGTATATAATACTATTTTATGCAGTCGTTAGAAGTTTGCAGGCACATAATTATCACGTTCTTGGGTGTCTTTCGAATATCAGTAAAAATAATGTAAAGCCTGTAAGAAAAGAAGATGCACATGGCCATCGAAGTTCTTCAGGAATCACTCTTAAGCACATAGAGAAATAATTGGGAGTTTAACTGTTTGTTCAGAACTTGGGGAGGGGGAAGGGTGCAAAATTGCAACAGTCATTGACAAGATTGAAGAATACTTTCATATAGTGCAGCGATCAAGATAATTTGATAGGTAACTCTGGGAGCTCTGTGGATACTCAGAAGGCTTAGCCAACAAGATTTCAGCAAGGTTGTTAGGTGCCTCTCCATCTGCTTCACAAGGAACTCTTGGCAAGCTTAACTCTATTTCCAGTTGCTAGAGAGGCACTTTCAGCCTCAGGATGAAAATAATACTGGTCTTTCCTTTCAATAGATAGCATTGTAACTTAATTCTTAAATAATTTTCACTGTTGAGGTTGTGTTTGGAAGCCAAATTCACAAGTTTGCCCACAAAAACACCTAGCAGTTTATAAGACAAATACTGAAATTAAAAATAGAAGAAAGTTCAGAACTAACTGCAAAACGTGGTTTTTTTTTTTTTTTTCGTTTAAGCAGCCAAAGGCAAACAATTCACAATGAATAATTTATCTGACGCTTATTTTCTTTTTGCTCATAGAGTATCCTTGAGTAGTTTGTTACAACCTTAGGTGTATTTCCTTTTTAAGCAGACAATTTCCCTAAAAATTAAGCCACATTCTGAACTTTCTTGGCATGTTCAATACTCCAGAGTTAGAGAGCTGCATAGTAGAATAGAAATGAATGAGAACAATTCTGGCATGCACATCTTCAAGTCTAAATTTAATATTAAGCTTCTGTGAGTGCACCCTCATAAAACTTTGAAGTGTATTCCTTTCCCTGCTCTCCCCTGAGAAACTGACTAGCAGAACAGAACCCTGTGAATGATCGTGAAAAGGAGGAGCATGAGAAAAGCAAATTAACTCAATGTAGCTCTTGGAACTAAAAAGAAAAGCATTTGGCAATGTCTGGATTTAGGGTATGACACTGCAGATTTACGGAATGGTACAGAGCAAAAATTCAGCTGTTCTCATATGTTCTAAGTAGAATATCGACAAGCTCATCATCCAACAAGCTGAAGTAAAGATAATCTATCTTGCTCAGCCATTGTTCAGATTCACAATTTATAGGAGTGAAGTTCAAGTGGCAGAAAGCCTAATACTGTGTCCCTTTATTAGTGGTTCATCTTCGCCTTATATGCATTAGGCCGAGAATTCTTTGGTCAGCAATGCTGACCCTCACAGCTCCCCGCTCCTCAGTTAGATGGCCTTGGCAGCACAGCACAGCTCCACTGCAGAAATAAAGGATTCAGAGAGGAAAAAAATAGTGCATCATTTAAGCTGGTTACAGACAAACAAAACGCAACCTACCAGGCATGACTCAGTGTGTTCCAGAATTAGGAGTGCACGTACTCCCTTTTTTGGCCCCTCTTCATACGCATTACAATGTAGTCTTTCAGTGCAGATCCATTTCAAGGAAAATATCAATCACATCATATATCTATAGCGCAGCCTCTAAAGAGCTCTACAGAATACAGTACAGCTTGCTTTCCAAGGATGTGAAAACCTTCATTACAAACACAAACCAAACTTAATTCAGTGACACCTAAACTTGCCACAGGTCCACCGTATGTACAATGTCTGTCTTAGGTAACAGAAACACAGGCTACTAGTAATTAAAATCATTTTGATTTTACTCTGTATCACAGTGGTGATATGAGTAATTTTAGCATTCTTACAATGGAATGGAAAATGCTAAGTGGCTGTGTGAATAAGATACTTTCATTTTCTGTAAGATACCATCAGAAATTGCAACAAAAAGATTTCAAATCAGTCTGGCGAAATAGATGTTTTTTTAGAGACTTTGATTGATATATTTAAAAACAATTTAACCCAATAAATACACAGAAATAATTCTTTACTGGGCCACTGAAAAAAGCTGGGATATCTCAGTGCACTCAGGACAGGAATATGCACAAAGAACACTCATCCTGCTTGCAAGTTGTAATTTAAGGGAAAAAATTATGCATAGTAATTCCTCCCTCATCATTCCATAAAGTGCAGATGGTTGTTTCTGTCCCTTGTACTACGCCTGTACTGTCCCCTGCACTTAGCCGGCCAGTCAAAACAGTCCACAAAGCCCACCACCAACTCTATAAAATTTCCCAGGATATTGCTGAAGGAAAGAACTGTATCTGGTGGCTCTTTAGTTGCTGAAGCATTCTTCAGATCTGCCAGAGGCGTGACGAATTTGCAAGTCAACGTGTTTTAAGATGGATTATCCTTTTCAGAAAATGTCTGCGGGGGCGGTTTGGGAAAAAAATCCTTTAAAAACCTCGTTCCTGCTTTGCTTTTCACACTAAACATGAGAAGAAATATTCAGAGAGGATTCCTGCATTCATAGATAATGGGGGGGAAGGGATGATTTAAGTTCATGTCACATTTATAAGAAGGGTTAAATAGCCTTTTAATTTGTTTTGCTATTCCACATATACATATATGTATATGTACACATATATACACACGCACATTCCAGAGACTATGGAGATAAACCTACAAGATCTATTTGTCCACCTTCAGAATGATAATGTGAGGAGAATTTTTCAAAGTTCTGCATCACTGCAAACCCCACATATTTCATCAAGATAATTAACCACTGAAGAAAGCTCCCAGCAATTTAACAGATACAAGTGAAAATTTAATGCCTTGGAGGCATATCAAATATTGGAGGATAGCTTAACTACTGAATTATCCACTAACCTTCTCTTCCAGCTCTGCCTTGGGGATACTACAAAAGATGTTTCAAGAATCAGATGGAAGGACCTGAAGGAAAAGCCATATTAAAAACTTTTAAGGAGTGGCCTAGATCTTGACCTTATCTAAATTAGCTTGGACTTGCATAAGATGGGAAAAGGTTGATGTGGGGAAAAACATGATAATGATCAAGTGCCTTGACTTGCAGCCAGGCAATAAATCACTTCTTTGGACATGCCATGAATGACAACAGAGGCGCTTAGCACTGAGACTAAGTCACTGCAGACACTGTGTCTTCTGAGTCATCTGGGGGAAAAAAAATCATCTCCTTGTATAGGCACTGTCCTCTTAACTTGCAGAAATACAAGCATCTTTCTCAGCTTACAATTACAAAAGAAAATACAAGCCCCAACCCTTCTGGATAGCCATATCCATCCAGTAAATCGTCTCTCCAGTTGAAAATTTTTCACTCACTATTTCCTTAAGATAACATGCTACGCTGCCCAGGGCTGACCTTTAGGATATAGAAAAAAATTTCTTCGACATCTATTGATTCTCTCTGCGAACCCAGATAAGTTTATGGGCTGTCTGAAGGAGAGGAGTTAGCTCTAGCGCAGGGCTCCTCCAATTCTCCTGTGTGTAACGGGGAGGTGTCCCACCCCTTACAGAGGGCAGGGGCAGCTTGTTCTCCCCTGCCCTTGCAAAGCGGCTGACTTGGTCACTGAGGTATCCTGCAGATGGGGATGGTGTGCTAATGGCAGAAGGGGGATGGTAAATGTGGGCATCCCGTTGCAGTAGTACTGCAGGGTGCATAGCAGGAAGCTGCAGAATGAGTCTGAGGACAGTTCTTGTGGTCAGCCACACCCAGATCCATCATCCCTCATGGCAACCAACAAGTATATCTGGGGACCTTTATTCTTAAGGTTCTTTTTTCTGTTCTTTTCTTAACAAAGGACAAGCCTAACTTAAAAAAGAAAGAGCAATTCATTTCAGTCACCTTGTTCACACAAGCCAGTACTTTTAAACACAGATTTTAAGGCTAATAATAAACTTTCCAGAAGTAACCTCCTGCTGCTGCCCTCTCCAGTTTTTCCTACTCTCTTGCTGCCACCGGAGAGGAGCCAGCAGCCTGAATAAAATCACTGTACTGCTGCCAACTTTAAAAAATACCAAACAAAAAATATTTCAAATAAAGCCCAACTCTATGCACACAGCTTCAGCAGAGCTGCGTATGCATTCTGAAGGCTCTTAAAATTTGTATTATATGCTTTACAAATGTTAACTGCTTAGTTGTTACACTTCATGGGAGGTAAAGGCCTAAAGGATTCATAGATGAATTCACTTGATATTTTAGTTTTTTGAGAAGGATGGAGAGGATAAAGGTTTACAGCTTACAAAAATGAGAACAAAAGACCAATGGTACTCAGTCTACTACATCACCTACAAGGGTTCCCACATGGGTGTGCAATATATTTGTGAGCTGCTAAAGAAAATATGGGTTATGACTGCTAAGATGGGAGTATTTAGAAATACATGCTTCCTTCTCAGAGGTTTCCGATAGTGCAAGCAGTGTTTGCTTAAGCATATATACTAAAAGGAAGTTTTCTGCACCTTCTTTTTTTATTGGTTGTAATGTTTGCTTTTTCAGGCTTGCAAATCAAGTTGTACTTGTAAAAAATTCTCAATGCATCTCAGAGTCGAGAAATAGTCTAAAGAGATCTTCTGCCTTATAGATGGCATGAGCAGGTTTTCTCAGGAGTTCAGGCCTTTCTCTCTTCCTCGGTACATTCAGTATGCTTGAACCTTTGCCTCACCTCATTAATTAGTTCAGTTCTCCAGACACACTGAAAACTCCATCCTCTTCCCAGGTAGCCAGCCTCAAGAAAACAAAGGACAAGTTCAAGCCCTTCTTTCAGGTTCTTTCTTAGAGGTCTGTCAATCTTCTCCTTCTGAGGCGAATCCTGGAGTCTTGAGGGACTTCATACTTACCCTTTTCTGTCAACGTGCTAAACATCTCATCTATCTTTCAACTATTCCCCTTTCATTTCACTCCCCGTTCCCCTCATACTTCTGCCTCTACTCTAATATCTCTACATTAAATTCTCTAATTTATTCTTCACATAATCTCCAGTTCTCCTTCCTGCGCTTGGATTCTCTTGGCCTCTTAACTGCTAGAGCACTTTCTCACAGGTGTTATGGCCAAAGTCCTCAGCCCAAGGTTTTCCAGACTCATGTCAATATGGAGATCCAACAGCCAACTGTCCTCACTTCAAGAGCTTGCTCCACTCCTCTTTACTCTCTGCAAAGAGTTTCACATTTCTTTTGTCTCTTTGCACTGCATCTGCCACTGGCTCAGGTCTCGGCTACTGCAGGAACAAGTCTTCTGTCGCCTGTCCTGAAAGGACAAGCACAATCTTCTCCCAGTTTCCCCATACACAAACACTGCTGTGTATACCACAACATGCCAACCTCGCTCCTAACTTTCTGATTTCCTACACCTTGCCATCCAAAGCCTTGAAATAATTTCATAAGCCTTCAATATTCAGTGCACTGGGAGCATGAGACATCTGTGAGAAAACCACTGCTCCAGAAAAACTTTAGAGAAGATGATTCCAAGGCAACATCCTTTGCTTACGTTGCCCAATCTCAAGAAAGCTTTCAGAAATTTGCTCTCAAGCACTGCTTTCAGCAAATGGGTGGAAGTCTAAATTTGCTTTCCCCCATCTGCAAAATGATTATTAGTGGCATTTCTTTTTAATCCATCTTGTGACACTGTACTTCACAAGCTGTTCACTACAATTCCATTTTTTTACCCCTCAGACTTTTAATCTTTTTTAGTTCTCAGGGAAGAAGAAAAATTCCAAGTCAAGAACAAACTGCACAGAGAAGGCATGTCCAACTGCAATTACTGACACGGCAGCTGAACATTCCAATCAAACCCTGAATACCTGGAGTTTTTCAAGTTTTTAGATCTTAATTTCACAATTATTATCATCCTCTGCTATATGCATATTTTCTACGTTTGCACTAGGAAAAAGGTATTACCAATGGAATAAGGGATTTGTAGGAGGCTGTTGTACAGTCCTATTAATAATATAAAATCAGTCTAAACCACAAAGTAATTTTGTTGACTCATGGGACATTAAACATGCCTGATTTAAAGCCTTTATATTTTTTACTTCTGAGTTCTCCTTCAAATAATTTTTATTGTCTGAATTAGAATAATTCAACATAAGATATGAGTTTTCCAGCTAAGAAGCCATTACCAATTCAAACATGAAATTTACTTTGCTTCCAATATGCAAGAAAGTGAACTTAGCTTGCTAAACTTTCTTTAAATTAGAAATATTTTAGAACCTAGAAAGAATAGCTCTGTCTTTAATGCATGAAATTCTTTTACTGCTGTAAAACTTAGATGTTTTAGTTACCACGTATTTCAGGTTCAGGTCATAGAATAGATAGATACTAGATTTTCCGACTATAAATATGGGCCAAATGCATTATCTGAAATAAATTGACTGTGCAAAATCTTTAGATAGACATGAAAGTTACTTATACTTTTTACTCACACTGACTGCATATAACACTCTCACGAACTGGAAGAGATCATATGTTGAGATGGTTGGTTATTTTCTGACAAAAAACAGGGGGGTTGGTAGAGCATGTTGAATGTTAAAATCTAGATTTTTCATAGGAAAATTTAAACCAGTTTTGATAGAAAACATTTTCTTGATCTAAAATGGAATTGCAGACAGAGAGACAACAGGAGTAAAAAGTCACTCCACAATGAAAGAGTCGAATCCTATAGTAATCAAGTCTTTAATTGTAAGCCCTGCCTGTCCCCCTGCCCAGCTTAGTCCACCAAGTACCAGGCTCATTTCAATACAATACTGAAGGGCTGATCAGGCAGGTCTGTATCATCCATTTATTCAGAATTTCACCTGAAGACCAATTCTTCACAGAAATTACAAAACTATGTCTTTTGGTACTATTTCCATATCCATAACATTCATGGCTATAATAGAGAGAGAGAGGGATGTGAATAAAGTATTTGTCTGAGACCATTCAGCCAGTAAGTTCTGTAACTTGCTAATTATCTCCTTTAACCTTATACTCCCTTCATTTTTGCCATCAAGCAAGCACTTCCTAGACATACCTGCACATTCAAATTTGTGCAAGTTGTCAGCATCTATGGTAGTGACCTTCATTTTCACGGGAAACAGGTGAGTATGGCAATTGCAAACACTTAGCACTTCTCTTAATGAGGCAATTTGTTATTTCAGAGAAATACACAGTACAGTCAGGTGGGTCAGAAATGAACTAAACAGGGTAAAGACAGCTTAGATCAGGACACTTCCTTAGTAGTCTGTTGTACTTTTAGTACGTTCTGGAAATAAGAGAAGAGGAAGAAGGGATCCCTTCAGACTAACCCACCAAGTCCTTCAGTCCCAACCTGCAGCACTGATGCAATAAGGTGCACCGAAATTTTACAATCCCATCTGCATTACAAAAACATATCAAGAGCAATATAGCCTTATGAATGTAAACATAATTCTTTCTGTAGGAAACTACCCACAGTGATGAAGGGGAATCAGATGCCTCATACAAAACTGGATTGTCTGAAATTTTAACAGATTTTCAATAATTTTCTGAAGCCAAAATCTGATAAGAATTTGGCCTAAGATACGAAATCAGAAAGCCTTTTTTTCTATGGGTTAGCTTACTATAGCTGCACAGTCTAGGAACAAAATATTTCTAAATTGTCCATTGATAATCCTCTCATATACATTCTGGATATGTGTACTTAACAGGCAAAGTTTTTCAAATGGGATTATTATGCATATGTGCAAAAATATATGCAAAATATATGCAAAAATGCCTTTACTCATGTTAAAATCCAACCTACACTTGAAACGTAGGGAAAAGATGTGGTCCTGTTTTCTTCTGGGAAATGTTCATATTTTCCTCAGAATGTTATGATTTTATACTATAGCTTTAGAAGAATACTGAAAAATACTACAGTGAAATCATGAATATAGGGATATTGTTGCTCCCCACAATGAAAAACCAATGGCAAAAAGATTCTTTTTAAAAAAAGTAAAAAAAAATAATTTATTTTTAGTAACATAACAAAGTGGAATTCTTACATGCATACCTAGAAGCACAGACATATGTGTGTGGGCTGACACAGATTTATGCATCAGAGAACATGAAAGGTCCTTGAAATTTGTCTGAGGCTTACAGGTCTTTAAGGAATATTTAGAGGCATACAAGAACAAACGACACACAAGTGCTAATTTCTTTTTCTTTTCATTTTTCTTTGCACTGATATTCAAGTTTGTAAAATTTTATTGGCTAGTATTTTTGCATGAATGGCCACTGGGTGCCACTGTTCTGCTGCACAGAAAAAGAGCTGAAACAACGTTTTTGTTGTAGTAATAAGTTTTTTATTATTAAAGTATGTGTGCTACTGCTGTACATACCCATCTTTTAGAAATGACACTGCTGCACAGTTCATAGTGAGCTTTTTCACAGCAGAACAATAGGACAAGTGGCACTAAGAGATTGGAAAACCTGTTTAAACTCAACAGGCAATATAACCTCAGAGAAACTTTCTTATAACAGTATATTTTCTACTTAATAAAAGATATATAACAGCTGAAAGACCGGGTATCCAGGCTCAGGTTTGATATTCATTTGCTGCATGACCTTGTAGAACTCACCAGGGACTGTTTCTGCTCAGCTGTGCACAACTGCTTTTACAGTATACAAATACATATGTCAAATGTTCAAATGTACATGGAAACAGAATCTAATATACCTAATTGGTTTTTAGAATGTATAGCATGTGTGCACAGCTACAGTAACTATGCACATGTAATTGGTGCATTTCTGAATTTGAAAACCATACTCTTAACTTCTCTCAGCCTTATTTTCTTCAGTTAGAAAATGGGGTTAACAATGAGTATGTACTTCATGACAAGAATAACACTGCAGGGAGAGACCTTTATATAAGGTAATAAGAACAGGTTTTGGCATGTGTAAAAAGTAACCTCAAGAAGCTGAAGTCCAGCTGAAGTGAAACTTGTAGGTTTAGTAGACAACCGCACCTTGGAGTGGAAGAGGACAGAGGGTGGAGTATTATGCTTTGAGCTGCCACTTTCCATCTAACTGATTATAACTGCAGTACTAAAAGCTGCCAGTTTTTCTTAGCTGTAATATAAATATATTTAAGGTCTAAACGAAGCTCCCTGAGGTCAATGAAGAAAGACAAGTTCAAATGCTGCCAGTCTGAAGTATTAAGTAGTAAGCAAGAATGAGAAACAATGATTGAAAGACTGCATTCCCTGAAAGTCCAGAAGATATATTTTTACAATATGAAAATAATCAGAAAGAACACAGCAGCCTTGACTACATAGTAAAACCTCTATGGCAAATCAGAAAGGTCTTTCTGATTATGTAGACAGTTTTCAACATTTCAAAAAAATATTATAATGAGAAGGAAATTTTGTGAAATTTGTTGCAAATTTGTCACATTATCGAGGCAATTCTCTTAAGGAACCTTACTTAATCTTTCTAATATGTTATACTGCCCAAATGCAGACTGATAGCCATGCATTGTATTCTTCAGGTGCATACTTGAAACAATTTCAGGAACGCTAAATGACCTCAGAGAGAAAGACATTCTTAAAAATGGAATTGGGGTAGTCTTCTTAACCCACTGCATAAGCCAAAAACCTATCACATTCCTACAGAATAATTTTCAAGAAGTGAAAACGACACTGTTCATGTTTTATAGCCTTCTATGTATGAGGTTAATCAGAACCTTTTTATTTTAAAAGCAATTCAGAACTCTATAGACAATATTGTGCCCATCTCAAGTACCTCACAGGATTTTGAAAAGGCATTTGGAAAGATCATTTTCATTCAGATCTAAATAATGGTTTTTTTTATATCTTTCTTTACTAATCCAAGACAATATTTCTGGGTCCTCACCCAAGAACAAAATAGTTTGGTGTCATCATTTTTAGGGCTGTTAGACACCCTGCTGTGCCCACCATATTTTTAAAGGAAGACTATCCATCCCGCTTCCTTTCAGTCACTGGCAACTTCTAATTCCCTGCTCTTAAATTCCCTCACCCATCCTCTGCAGTGTTCCCGGCCCTCATAAAGTTCAACAATAAAAAAGCACAGCAGGGTAATAAATAGTTTGAATGGAGTCCTGAACTCCCCTGTAGGTAGCCAGCTGGGCAGCAAGTGAGTGAGACAGGAAGATGACAAGATTGTCTGCACTTCTTGCCCTTCGTGTTTGGAGTTTAATAGGAGGTAAAAATTGGTTTCTGACTGGTGCTGACTGCCTTCCCTCTCCTGAATTGACCAGCTCAACCACTGTACAGTGAAAACTGTTCCACTTCAAAGAACTGATGGGCGAAGGGCAGATCACAGCAGAGACACATATGACCTTAGGGCACTTCCAGCTGTCCTTGCTATATTGAGTGGTTTGGAAACAGCTTCTACTTTGAGACAACAAAGATCAATTTTATGAAAACTAGTGAACGCTCCTTGGCCTACCTAATTTGGGTGCACCTGAAAAGTTAGAGGAAACAATTTAGAAATGACAAAAGGTTAAAGTGTAATATATCCAGCACACATTCATATTGCACATTGTATGCTTGGCCAAATAGATGAACTGAAGTTCACTGGCAACAGTAAGCAGGAAAGTTTTTAGGACTATTAAAAACTTGTTTTCTTTTGTGGTTTCCAAAGTGCTATTATTGTGATAGGGTTGGGACAAAGTTACAGTCAGTTTTCTCTTGTTATATTCATAAACAACACACAAATGTGCCTTGGGTATAAAGGCCATAAAGCCGGATACCTGTCTGAAACAAACTATACTGAGATTAAATGTATTTTTAATTAATATTTAGATCTGCTTCCTGTACCCTAGTCAAATGATCTTGCAGCACATCCTTTATTTTAAAGCAGGCAGAAGATACAGATCTACAGTAAGAGAACATTTCATGCTTCGGTAAAAACAGAGGCAAACATATGGTTTTCACTTCTCTAATTTCATTACAGTTCAGCTCTTCTCAGTAATAACTGTCTCTCCCGTAATACTTCCAAATGCCCTGAAATACTCTAAGTGAATTTGGTAACTAGCAAACTGCTGTGTTTTCCTGTTCATTAGCATGAACTGTCTTGTTTCACTTGGCTATCATACCAATGTGATATGGCATAATGCAGCGTTACATGCTGTAACAAGTCAGAAAAAATTTAAAAGACCACATGTTTGTTTTTATACTTAATTCCCAATAGCCTAACTGTATATTGTCCATTACACAACCCAGGTAATTTAATAGCCCAGCTGCTCAAGAAGAAAGTGAAATGAGAACTTTTTACAAGTTTAGAAACTTGTATTGTTGTTTTTTATCTGTGGATGTCTCTCTACATGTAGACATTTCTAAAGGCTTTTTGCCTTAGGGTTTTTTGTCTTTCACGGAAACTAATGCTCATAGCTTTTATGAACTTCTAATAAAATTTAATATAAAATCTTAAATGGTTTGGCAGCATTTAAATATCCAAACTCACAACTGTTGAAGTGCTCGAACACTGTGACAGTTGCATAAAGCTGGAAATGAAACTTGGCTGTGGATGCACAAATGCTGAAAAACTACAAAATTTCTTTCTCAAAAAGCTAAATATCAAAGTCAAACCATCTTTCTGATGAAAAGGTGAATAGATAGTTTTTATTGTTATTTAACATCATATGACATTTTCTCTATTGTACATATGTACTTGTCCAAAATGAGCCCAGAGCCTGGAGGAGAACATGGCCCTAGACATTTTTCCAAGCCATTCACTATAGGGAGCAAATTCCAACTGGGGAGAAACCTTGTTGAGGATGGAAGTGAGGTTTCAGCCTGCCTTCAGCCAGCTTGCCTCAGTGCAGGGCTTACAGGCATCAGGAATGACTTCCAGTCCCTGCATCTATTCTGTCCATGTGCTGAGAAAGCATAAAACAAAAGGAAAAATACACAATAAGGTAGTACTGCTTTTCCTGAACTGAAGTCACACAGCCTGTTTTACATCACCTAGTTCTTCCCTTTTCCAAAACAGGCAGCTTTCTCAGGAGAGAGCAGGGCTTAGATGCAGAATATTCCTGGGGGAATCCAGAAATAGTTCCTAGAAGGTAGAGTTGGCTCAATCTGAAGCTACAACTGTATCAGAGGAGATGAGCCATTTTATCACTATTTTACACATCCTGCCAGGCATAGCTGAGGTGAGGGCAGCTGTCTGATCTCACAGTCAAGTGGTAAAGAGTATCTCACACTGTAGGTTTAATGTGTAAAATATTTCTCACCTTAAAAACTGAAGCAATAAACATACATCTATATCAGAATTAGGTAACATTAATATACCTGATCTCTTCATCCTACTTCCCCTTACTCAGGACAATTATTTTATGTTAAAACAGTAAAGCCTGACTCTTGTCATCAGAGGATCCAAAAAGAGCTCAGCATTATCTGCCACACTGTACAAACTGGGGACCTATGGCACAAAGCACTGTGGCCAAGGGCTCTCAAGGAGCACAAGCAGAAGAACTCGGATCTCCAGAGTCCTAGCACAATCCTCCGTCCACTGTGAGAGCAAGGGGGAATAAAACAGGAAGGCTGAGCCTCACAGCCTCACGCTGTGGCACAGGAGTGCCTCTGCTGGGTAGCACCAGGTTTTAACATTAGTTATACTTTCAGATTATCTCTTTCAAGCCTGTTCCAGCTTTCCATTTCTATTCGCTATGCTTGTATATAATCTTGTATCAGCCTGAGGGTGGTTAATAAATTTCATCTTTTTATCTCAGTTTTCTTCTTGTAGCAATTGTTTTATATTAAATAAAAGTAGTAACGTATAAAAGGTCAGGCGGGGCTGAACCTAACGATTGTTTTCATAGCATGGTACTAAATGTAATAAGAAGCATCCAGGGAAATGACCTTTAGTCCTGTAAAATTTAAACACTTAAAATAAGAGTAATTTGGTGCCAGCCAAAACCTATTTTAGTTTGCCCTTTATTGAAAAGATGCACCAAGATGCACACAATTGCATTGTGTGGCTGCTTGATCAGGTACAGATTAGAGGTTGTCACAAGCTCTATAAATCACTGTGTTCCTGGATAGGAAAGGAGCAAAGTTACTGGGGGGTGGGTGGGGAATCAGAGTAATAATACCCTAACAGTGAAAGTCTTTGGTCCTAGGTCCTGCACCTATTCCAATAGAAAACTCTCGTTGAGTATGTGCATGCAGGACAAGACCCTGGTTGATGTTGATTATGAAGTACTCATGTATTAATACTTTTAAATACCTGTGGCACATACAGAAGCTCTTTGAGTTAGGCAAGGCATAAACAGAACCTGTTTCTCTTCAAAAAGACATTTTATCTTCAAATAATAATGCACTGCTAGTTTTGTCAAAGAAATATTTTTGCTCACACCTTACAGAAGCCTTACTTTAACATCTGACCACTACAAATGCCTACATGAACAGTATTTGAGGCATTCTAGAATACTGTGAATGCATGGCAGACAGTAATGAATGTTTTACTTTTAATTGAAATATATATCTATCGCTTGTAAAATCCATAAATCATACCAACAGAAGAAAGAACATTACATGAAGAATTTGATACACTTCACGCTAAAATAAATGCATCAACTATTAAAATAAATGTGTGTATTACAGGAAAAATTGATCAAAATCAGATACAATATTTCATTCACCAAATCAGACACATCCCTGTTGAATCACTGCTTATTCAATACAGAATGAGATGCATCATCTATCAAAACAGATATCTCCTACAGTAAATCAAACCCACCATCTGATTCAAATATGTCTCCTACTGAATCAAAAATATCACCCAATACATCAGTTATATGGCACCAGATACATGGCATTTTAAAGAATTACTGAGCAGAATGCCTCTAGATCTAACAAGGATAATGTTTGAACTAAAATTTATTTAGACAAAGAGATCAGTACTTCCAGGCTGTCTCACAGGCTAATTCTTGGAATAGGGACTGCTATTATATTAATGTTTCCCTAGAGTGTCCTTCATTTAAGGCACCCTGCTAGGAGGTGGTGCCTTCTCCATCTCAGTGGACAAAGAGGGCTTCCATTCCACTTTGTTTCATCCCTCCAAACCTCTAACACCTCGGACCAAGCTCTAAGCAGCCACATGGTGTCAACAGGTCCTCAAGGGGAAGTGCCAACCCTTTTCTAATGGGTTCAGAACACCACAGTCCATGTACCATTAAATATAGAGATGCAAATATTACCAACATCAACCCCAAAATCCTGGACACTGAGCATGGACCACCCAACAACCATCTAACGGGGAGATGCCCCATAGTATTTTCTATTACGGCCACATGCAGTAGAAACCCAAGTCCATGCTTTGCCCCACAAAGGTAGGTGGCCTCCAGAACACATTGCCACAATGTAAAGAAGATGCCAAATGTTCATATGGGCTGGAAAGAACAGTCAGAAAAGTTAGGGAAGAGGATTCCATCAAAGGTTATCAAATACACATGTCATTCCTGGCTTGGGAAGCTACTGAGACACGGACTCAGAAGCTGGGAGAGTAACCTTGTGAACTATCTATACACACTTTCACTGTTTTTTAATTTTTTCCTCAGCAACTAGCAGAGACAACTGTCAAAGACATAATGCTATGCTACACTTCTGGAGCTAAGATAACCATTTTCATATTCTTACATGCTGTATCTGATCTCACACTCTTTTCCTGGAGTTTGGGTGTCTGAATCAAAGCTGTGTACACATAACTTCTTCCTTCACAATCATCAGAACAATCTTCTCTGCAGACCCAATGCCTAACTAAATGCGTCTCACATTTTGTAAAACATTGTGTGAAACAGCAGCAACAGTGTCCTCCTTTTCCATAACTGCCCAGTGGTCATGGCATTCAATGAAGAAGGGACACCACTGGCTTGCAGATGACACACTCCACCAGCTTGACATGGTGAGAATCAAGCTTTCCTTATTTTGTTGGGAGCTCTTTAGGTGCTCAGTTTGAGACTACTGAGTGTGGGTGACCTTGTGCCTCTCCTTTTAGAGGTAGTTTAATAAGCAATAAAAAAGGAATGAATTCTGAGGTAAGAAGGGAAGCTGACAGGACAGAGCCTGACAACACCTCAGTTGTTGTGACAGTCAAAGGAACAGGGCAGATTTGGTTTCCACTCCCTGTTCCCTGGAAGGGAACTGATCTCTTGATTTTCATCAGTGCTGAGAAACAAGCATTTAATATAACTCGTGTTAAAACTGACCACACCTGATATTATAAGGACTGTCAGGATCAGATCAAGTCATCTACAGTGGCAGAACGTTTAAAAGACAGTCTGCTTAACTCAGCCAGCTTGAATATTCTTTCACAGGTGACAAAATTTGTTCTGTTTCCATTGGGACACTCCCAAATTTTGGGTTTAGCTTGTAAGTTAGTCTATAGGACAAGTCCTCTTTTATTGCAAGCTGTTAAAAGGAACAACAAACCATGCTTGTTACTGATCTGCTGTTCCCTATCATCACTCTGCTCCATCAATATAAGCATTGATTATAATTGCAGTTTTGCCCAACTTAGATTGATTAGAATGTAAAGCAACAAGAATTGTACAATTATGTCAAAAAGATGTGCCTATTCACATAAGACACCAAGCTGACTGCTGCTTGTTATACTACTAGCAAGAAGTAGAAGAAACCTATGTTTCACTTACACTTGCTAGGAATCCTACAGAGAGAAATACAATTCTATTCTGTATTTCGGTACTCTTCACAGGAAAATATACCATAATGTTAGCAAGTTCAGGACAAATCCAGTCAAGGGAAGAAGCAATTTACAGACACGGCGTCTCTACCAAAAATGTCTTACCTCTTATATCTGACAGTGTTAACCTGAATACTCTCTGTGCATTTAGTTAATTAAGAATCGGAACAGCATGAACAGTTTCCAAAGACATGACCTTGCTGAGGTTGATGTTTATCTTAGATCAGGATGGACACTGCTGGGCCTGTATAGAGTTTAGGCAGCAAGGTGGGTGCTCCTCCTCTGCTGGATATTGTCATAGCTTGAGGTTGCAAGTGGACAATAATTTCACCTTTCCAAAGGACAGAGAAAGGCTGAGTGTGATAGCAGGCAACAGCAGGCGATAGACGCTATGGCCACCTGCACAACAGGAGAGCTTCTCTTTGGTGGAAAGACTTTCCAGTGAGGATTCTCTGTTCACTGTCACACTACAATCTACTTGAGTAGGTAGAAGAATTGAAATTAAAAAGTTTATAGGTTTAAACTTCTTTCATGAATTGCTTCATGAAATGAGCTCGCAAAGATTAAAAATCAGATATAGAATATAAATTTCAGGGATAAGCACAACTACATAAACTAAATATTTTCTTTTGCAACACTTTTAGTTTCCGTATGGTATGCAGAGAGCTCCAAAACCAAAATGGTGTACAGGACTATGCACAAAGATTTCTTTGCTTTCTTTCTTTGTGTCCCTCTCTTTCAAAGAACATGTTATCGTACCTTATATTGTACTATCTCTTTCTACAACTCATTGTTTAAGGGAGCTTAAAGCCATTAAACACTGATTTTGTTAATGGCATTTGCTAGAACCTAATGCACAAAGGAAAATATTTAAAAGGTACTAAACTGTTCTTTGAACAAAAAGTTTTAAAATCATGGCTGTAACATCTAGGGTTTTGTTTCCACAGATTAAATTTTAAAGAAACTCCTATTTTTACAGTGTATCTTTTAGAATCCCTATGTTAATTAAGACAATATAAAAATAGAATACAAATATCCATTAATATTTTTTAATTATTAGATGGTCTTAAGTAAAATTTAATTAATAGAGATAAAAGCTAATCCTTTTTTCTTAAAGAAAAACATATCTAGCTTTGCAGCAAAGTACCCAGCAATTTACACAAAGCCCCTTGTTATTTTCTTTGCTTCCAAGGCATATTCAGGTACTCCTTTTAAAGCCTACCCAGAGAAGTAGTAAATCAATTAAACTCCATCAAATCAATTACAAATCCCTGTAACATTACGATTAGTGAAACATTCTTGGTTAGCTTTAATGGGAATCAAGCAGTAAATTCCCCACTCTCCACTTCATTTAAAAAAAAGGAGAGAAACAAAAAGAAATCAATTATTTTGAGCATTTTATAGGATCATAGGATTTGCCATACTATTATTCAAGTATATTCTGTCTGCAGGCAAAAGCTTCTTAAGTTACACATGGCTGTGTTATGCTGTACATACAGTGCAATCCCCACCTCTGCCAGAGTCCTCCAGGTGATCAGTTTTCATGCTGATACATGAGATTAGATGAAGCAATTGTTATTTTAATTCACAAAGCTACCACACTGTTAAAACTGTCACTAAAATTATGCTGCGTTTCTAGCAAAGATTCCTGATGTGCTGCTGTTCTGTGTTAGTACATATACAACAGAATGCGAAATAATTGCAAAACTTGCCCCTCCCCCCAAGACCTTCTTTCCTCATTTCTGAAGTCTCCCACTATATGCAGCTCTGCCACATCTCTAGGCAGGGCTGGCACAGACTAAATGGGTGCGTGGCCGCACATTTCACAGAAACTTGCACAGCACTGGCATTGGCCAGTGGTTTTAGGGAGGGAAGAGATGAAGCCCCAGCAGCCACTGGGAAAGCTGTAATCTCATTTTAGACAATATTATCTAAACCTTTTCGGACCAATGTTCTATGCCACTATATTTACATTCAGTGTTTGAAAATGAAAGACTTAAAATAGCATCTTGTAAAAGCTGAAGAATCCTGCTAGCTATTCAATGAAGAACCGTGATCTACAAATGAGTTCAAGTACAGCCAGTTGCTGCAAAGAGCGTCCTTGTCATGATTTGACCTCCGTTGGCAACTGAGCACCACACAGCCACGTGCTCACTCCCCCCTCCCAGCCACTCGCTCACTCCCCCTCCCCCTGGTGGGATGGGGGAGAGAATCAGAAGAGCACAAGTGAGAAAAGTCGTGGGTTGAGATAAAAACAGTTTAATAATTGACATAAAATACTACTACTACTACTAATAGTAATAATAAGAATAAGAATATACAAAGCAACTGATGCACAGTGCAGTTGCTCACCACTCGCAAACCAATGCCCAGCCAGTCCCCGAGCAGTGGCCCCCCCAAGCCAGCTTTCCCCCAGTTTCTGTACTGAGCATGACATCATAGGGTATAGAATAGCCCTTTGGCCAGTTTGGGTCAGCTGTCCTGGCTGTGCCCCCTCCCAGCTTCTTGTGCACCTCCAGCCTTCTCAGTCAGTAGAGCATGGGAAGCTGAAAAGTCCTTGGCTAGCGTAAGCATTTTCTAGCAACAACTAAAACATCGGTGTGTTATCATTGTTCTCATCCTAAATCCAAAACACAGCACTGTACCAGCTCCTGGGAAGAAAATTAACTCTATCCCAGCTGAAACCAGGACAGTCCTCTAGATACTTTATTGAATTCCTACATTGCTTATTTTTCTGATAAAGAAAATACCGATTAACTAAAGATCACAAATATTACATTGTATTACATTGACAAGTTAATGAGCACAGCAAACTCACCACACCACTATCCTCTTAACGTTACATGACTTTTTTACTTTAACACCAACCGTATTTTGTAGAATAACTATCCAGGAAGCAAGCCTATTCATAGATCTGTAAACATGTTTAAGATAAAATATTTAAGCAAAATAGAGTTTTTCCAAGTTCTCTATCCATAATAGTAACACTGTCCCTTTTGAAATAAGAGATAATATGCTTCTGAAATTTTTCTGAAGTAGACATAATCTTTTATGGCAAAATCTTTGCAATTCATAGAATCACAGAATAGAATCATAGAATCATTAAGGTTGGAAAAGACCTCTAAGATCATCGAGTCCAACCGTCAACCCAACACCACCATGCCCACTAAACCATGTCCCTAAGCACCTCATCTACCCGTCTTTTAAATACTTCCAGGGATGGGGACTCAACCACTTCCCTGGGCAGCCTGTTCCAATGTTTAACCACTCTTTCAGTAAAGACATTTTTCCTCACGTCCAATCTAAACCTCCCCTGGCGCAACTTGAGGCCATTTCCTCTCGTCCTATCGCTTGTTACTTGGGGGAAGAGACCGACACCCACCTCGCTACAACCTCCTTTCAGGTAGTTGTAGAGCGCGATAAGGTCTCCCCTATAAATTCAAAATAGGTAAGACCAAAACTATAGAATCACTAGAAGCCATGCACATATATTTTTGGTATCTATGAAAACATAATCCATACTTAATACAGAACCAGAACAATGACCAGATAAATGTGATAGCTGGAGTTCCTGAACAGCCATGTCTGCACAGAAGATATACTGGCCTGTGGTCAGAAGTTGCTAGTTTCCATTTGTAAAAGAGTAAAGATCCTGGCAAAGTTCACTAGCCAATATTCTAACAAATCACACATTTTACATGCCATTTAATGGGTGCTTCTGTTGGTAAAATGCTTTTTATCTGTCTCTTTCACTGACAAACCTTGCATCAGTATCTTCTGAAGTAGCTTCATCTAAATCATTTTCAAATGCCTGATAGTGACTACTGTAATGTTACTGAACACCACAGACATATCTGAGGTGGACATCAGTATTACAGAGAGTCATTATCCTTCTCATTTCACACTTTAAGAAGTGAGACTGTGTACTTATAGGACTGGAATTTAATCTCAATTTTAAAAGAAACGTTATATGTATCTTGCAACTTTGTACAACGCATCTTGAATATTTTGTTGTTTCTTTTTTCTCCTGACTGTGTATTTAATGGGGGGAAGCCCATTATTCACACCTCTGCTCTTAATCAAAGCTGAGAATTCTGCATAGAAGTAGAAAATTGAAATCGGCTCCTGCAACCTAGAGCAGAACAATTATGACTTGATTTACAAGGAGCCACTTCGCTACGTATTTAAATGCAGCTCTGCTGCAAAATTTGGGGACTTTTCAGATAATCAAAATGCTACAGATTTAGCACTTTTAATTTTTGCTCCATCTCCTGCCAACTTGAACTCTGATTGTAATTACCATTTCATCTTCCCCTGAATGACACTGTTTTATCAGAGGAAGACACTGTATCTAGAGTCTGAGCATGATGATTAGTAAGGAACCAGCTTTCAATGGGAAACAATAAGTGTGCCCTGAAATGAATCAGGATGGGATGTAATAATGTGAAGCTAGAGATAATCTCAAGTCCTTGAGACATCATGCATAACTCCCATACCTCTGCAATGTATGTGAGAATATACAGAGGTAACTATGCAGAGACATAAAACAGAATAGAAAAAAAACCCTGAACTGTAGAGGGCAGTTTTTAAGGAATAAAAAGGAAACAAAGCCTAACTACTATCTGACTCCACTGGCATTTATCTACCCTTTGTGTCTTGAAAACTTTTCTCACTTTTTTGGACTGATCTAGCCCAACTAACTGCTAATAACAAAATCATGCAAGACAGCTTATTATTATCAATATTTCTTAAGACTCTTCTTCCTGTGTTTTGTTTCCAGAAACCATGTTAGAGAAAAGTACTTCAGCAGTGTTAGTGGACTACCCCCGATGCAGTCCAGCTGCTGGGATGGTGATGGAGAAAACAGGGATGGGTGCTATGACTGCTTCTGGCTCCTGTTTCTCTGTTTCACTTGTTACAGATCTAAGTAATCAAGCAATGCTCTCTGCATGATGAAAAAAAAATAAAAAACAAACACACGTAGAAGTGGTCTAAAGCTCTAAAATAAAAGTAATATATGCTGATAACAAGAAATAGCAATAGTGTTCCCATATTAGCAACATCTTTACGCTTCAACTTCTTAGGCACAGAGCTGTGGAAGACTTGCAATAAATAAATTCAACTGTTAGAAAACCATTAAGCCTGATACATCTATAACAGAAATAGACTGCTTTGGAAATGTCTTTTTCTTTGTGAGAATTATCTTTTTAGTGAAGAAAAAGATTTACGGATAAAATCTCAGGAGTAGTAATAAATTGACAAAGAAGAGTGTGAGTGAGTACCTTTTGTAACAGTTGCAGTAAGTTCTGATTGGCAGAGAAGTATGAAAACAAATGGTGTTGTCCCGGTGCCCACTCGAGACAAGATGCCGTTCACATGGCAAAAAAATATAACCTAAAATTCATATCTTTTTCCTTAAAATTTATGTCAGTACTGCTACTCCCTTAGGTTCAATTTTTTGAAAACCCTCTCCCCCAGCTACACTTATGAATAATGCTCTAAATACTCTTGTTCTGTTCAAGGAAACCGCATGTAAACTTTTGGTCCCAATGGCTATGCTTCCAAGATATGTAATAAGATAGTACCTCAAAAGGGGGTAATGTTGAATGTACGTAAATTTATGAGAGGCCTCCGCTTACAGACATTATATTTCTATGTGTATTTTTTATGAAAAAGCCTTTCCTATATAAGAATATTTCACCTGGAAGAAATCACTTCAGTGCTCTGAAAAATCCCTCAGTCAAACAGAACTTCCGCTCACCTAATTCAGAATGATACAGTAAAACTCTTTAGAAAAAGGCACAGAGAAAATTTGTGAAAATTACTGGAAAACGGAATATATTTCATACAAGGAAAGACTAAATTGAGTAATAGGCATCACTTTGGAAAAGACCCAATAAGAGGGAAGGAAGATCTCATAGAGAGCTATGTAATGCGAACTGTGTGAATAGTGAGTGATTACTCACCGTTTCCCCATACAAAAAAACCATGTGGTGGCCCATGAACTTTTCAGGCAATAACTTTAAAAAAAAAAAGGATGTGTTTTTTTCACAAAACCAACAGATAAATTGTGGAATTCAGAATCACAGGATATCGTGAATTAAAAATTACATACATGTTAAAAATCTAGACAAATCTGGGGAAAGTATGTCCATCAAGGAGCATAAGATCCCAAACCTGAATTAAATCTGTGTCTCAGTAAGTTCCCGAAACAATTGCTAAAACAGGCAAGAGTGAGACTAATGCCGTAATTGCCCTGCCACTTCCACTGGTGCGCACTACTGGCTTGATAGCACCAGCAGGGTGGACTACATGATTCGAGTGTGGATGATATTCTTTTTTCCTTACATTGGCTTTTCACTACCTTATCTTCCCATCATCTTTTAAAAACAGGTAACAATAAATATTTTTCTCTTTAACATGCATGGAGATCTGCGAATTAACAGCACTGTCCAAAAACAGTCAGAAGAATAGCACTGTACATGTGTATGAAGATGCCTCCACATGGAAGAAAACACAAGATGAACAGTACCCTGAAAGCTAGATGTTATTTAATATCTGACATTGCAAATTCATGTATAAACTTCAGGCCTATTTCTCCTCTTATGTGGTATCGCTGCAGAAAAAAATTCTCAAGGTTAAAGGTCCCCAGAAAAAGAGCAAACCCTCAAAATACAGGATTGATTTTGCAGGTTTGTCTCCTCTGTAATCCAACAGGGTTAGTCTGCAACACTAGAAAGAATTGTTCTGATATGTTTACTGGCAAAATGGCAACTGGAATGTACTTTATAAATATTTTGTACAGGATTTATGAAAAGATGGAGACCATTAAGGAAATAATTCAGAAAATAATAAGCATGAATAATTTTGATCTTAATAGCACTTATAAGGCCAAAGACTGCATTGTACTCATTGTACCAAATTACTCAGAACTAGGAGACAAACTGTAACTTAAGTCTTGTAAAGATAGGACTGCCTATATTCTTGCTAAAAACCTAACCAAAAGGTGTTCATGAGGTTTCTTGGTTTTCAACCAAAGCCCCAGTGTTTGAATAATGCATAACTGTGTCTCCTTGCTAAAAAGAAAAACGCCTTTAGATTCTATGTGGCAGAGGGTCTAAGAGGGATGGATTTTTTTAAAAAGCAGCAGTTCAGCAACTCCAAATACCTCTCAACTTACTGTGCTTTCCCTTGTCTCCAAAAAAGTGCATTTGTTATTTGGTCTGTTAAAGCATAAGCCCACTGAAGGCTTTAGGAAAAGCAGCTTGCTCCCATGAACTGCAGTTTAATTTCTTTCACAGCGAATTTCGGAACAGGCCATTCGGAACGAACCCTTCCCTAAAGCTGAGCTTCACCCATGGTGAAAAATATGACCAGTTCAGTCAGTATGGTTGCTAGGCTAGCATGCAGCAAGGGGATATATTAGCTACAAAATACTAAGAGTTTCAAGCTTTTGTGCACCTCTAAAATATCAATAAGTAGCATTCCAGAGTTCTTGAAAAAAGATGGGCTTGAAACAACGCCCTCAGGAGGCCACTGCCCCATACATTATGTAAGTCATATTGAGCTCTCTTTGGCTAACCTCAAACATGGGCTTAAAAAACATTTTAGAATAATACTGCCCTCCTGAAAAATAATATAGAAAAAAAGAAACCACCAAAGAGAGCCAGACTTTTTGTTTTTCAAGGAAACCTAACAGTGTCACTGTAACTTCAGAACCTATTTGATGATATAAATCTGAGAAGCTAGCCAGGGATGCAGCTTAGTAAACTGAATTTTTCCCTTTTATGAGGAACAGGGAGGCTTAGAGTTGCTTTGGCACCTGAATAACGCATAGGACTGCAGGCAGCAGGTTCACATGGACTCACTAAGGATGAGCTGCCAGACTTAAAATTTCAGGCTACATCTACAGTGTGTGAATCTGCCTCAAAATCCCGTAGATTTAGTTTGAAGACTTGCTGCCATCCCCTAACCAAGGCAGGCCTTCATCACCGACCCTGCTGCATCCGTTCAGCTTTCTGTCAAAGTAAATTTGGTTTGGGTGTATATTTGTTTGTTTTCCAGATTAAATCTTCAGAGATTCTGCAAAAGGAAATGGTGGAGCAAATACTGAAGCAAAGGGGAATAAAGGCCACAACCAGCAAACAAAAGCTGCCCCTACAAAACAACTCTGTCCCACGTTCAGCGAACACTCCTTCATCTGAGAAGACAGGACCTTCCTTTCCTGCTTTTGAGAACAGGGAAAACATGTGGATTGTACCTGCCATGGAAGGAATCTAACACTGAAAGGAAGAGTCTGACCATTTCCAGTATTTCAGCAGATTTTTGCTCATGCAAAGTTGAATGCGACTTTGTAACTTCAAGAACATAAAAAACATCCTGAATTCTTTTAAGATACATCCCCCACTGGCTAAAAAGTCTGATTTTCATCTTTTATTACATGGGCGCAAACAAACAAAGTTTTAAATGAATGATGACCTCACTGCTGTGGCAGTGGGCAAACTTCAACATACACCCTATGCATCTAACCAAGATTTCATCAGATTGAAATGCTTTATCCTTAATCCAGGATACATAAACAAATCCACTACATGGGAATACTACAAGGAAAAAGGTAGTATATAGGGCATGGGAATCCCTGGATTGGCCTTGAGAGATCATCCATAGTGTTTAAAACAAAAACACACACAGAGAAAGGTTTCATCATGGAGAAAATCAGCACAGGTTTTCTGCATTAGTATTTCCTTTCTGTAGCATTGAGGTTGGGCTGATGGTATTTAGAACACAGTAAAAGATCCTACTTTCTTGGTAAACTGGACTCTGAAGGATGAACAAATTAAGTTGATTAGCTGTTACATTCCCAGATACTACACCATTGCAAGACTCGGGTTCTATCACCACACTGATATTAATGAAAAAGCGATAAACAATCTGGAAAATGTTACTGCTTGAAGTCTGACGATGAGAGCCCCAGGTATTTCTAAGTAATCACTGTTTCATTTTTGTCTGAAAAACAATTAATGAATTCCTTATTTCTGCAAATACAACTTTCTTTATGAGAGCAATTATACTGAAATAATTACATATAGAACATGAAGGAGTCATTAAGTGCACGTAGGATTCAGCCTACAGGCAATCCTGAGCATCTGTAATATTTAAGTTGAGGTTAGTTCTACCTCTGCAGATCAAGTTTCATAGCTATCACCTAGACTTAGAGTAGAAAGCAACGTGAAAGAAATTTCTATTGCTTTAAAAGAGTTAACGGGAAAACTAATTTCCTTTCTAGAACTGGGCCACAGCAAACAACTTGCTGGATACTGGTCCCACCCTTGCTAGCCCAGGACTTCCTTATTACAAAATGGAAGAAGCTTGAAATTATTATCATGACACAGGAAACTAAACAATCCACACTTTACATGAAAATACCTGTAAAGGTCCTGAAAGAATGGAAAGCACTTTTGTCCCTTTATCTGCTAATTTGCTCTTTCCTCCCAGTCTCCTGTCATTCCCTTTTCCCAGCCTTTCACCTCTTTCCTTGACAGATCAAGGCTCTTCTCTAAAGGATAACTCTATTTTTGTATCTGTAGCATTTCAGTACTGAACACAGAGACAAGTCAACAAATACTATAAATGAAAACATGTATGTGGTAGTAAATCCTGAAAGAAGAGCATTGATGGCCTGTACGCTATTACGGATTGGAAAACAAAGAAATGAGTCATGAATCATCCAAGACACAATAACCTCCCTTTGACCCTAACTCTTTTTATTTTTTGGATTTTCCTTTTTTTTAATGTAAGTTTTGGAATTCTTTGCCTTAACTAAAAAGTTAATATTGTGTTTACGTCGCTATAAAGTAGCTTGAGAAATCTGAATTCAGAAGCCAATCAGAAAAAATGATTGTAGCATCCAGAGTAGGTAATTGGCATATTTACAATACAGTTCTTGAGAAACAAGCCCAGAGTTACCATGCAAATCCTTGCTCTTTGAATGACTACCAGTGATGGGCAGCCGGTCAGGGATTTGCATGCTTTGAGTTATTTAGATAATAATTGTGATTACTGAAAGCAGACACTGCAGATAAGAGGTAATGAGGGTGTAGCGGGAAGGGAAGGGAAGATGAGGCATCAGCAACTATGGTATAGCTTTAAACTCTTTGGCAATTTGTTACATGACACAATATACCACATGTGTGGTGTTCCGTGCCCGCCTTTAACTCCAGAACTTTGCAGTTATGTATTGCCCTTATGAACCAACATGCATTTTCAGAGCTCTGGGTCATCACATCTCTTGGGTTATCATTAAAGGACAAATCTTGAAAAGCAGAAAACACACACAGCATTTCTGAGGGTTCGGTCCTATCTAATCTGATCACATACGGCTGGCTGGCTGCAAGTCGTATGTTGACAGCAAATGAAGGCACAGCTGGTATAAAATGTATCAATAGTTCTTCATCAGTATTTCATAATTGAATGTGGTTGCTACCACACAGTGAAGATATGCAACTGGTTTGTGTACTGATCTATATTAATATTACTACATGGTCAACTCACATAAACCTAGAAAATCGTTCAGAATGAAAGTAACACTCCAAAACGGTAATTCTTACTAAAATTACAAAAACTTTGAGAAGCCTTTATGATGTCTCAGATCAGAATCAGTTACTGTCTCTCACTAAAATCACGTCACTGAAGGCATGACAGACATCATGAATCCTTGATATAAACCCAACTGAACCTTTTCATGTATTCAAGGATGAGAAGTATTATACAGGCCTATAATTTCAGATAGGTGCTATATGTTGAGCAATTGCAATGATTAGAAATTGCCTTACCTTTTTTTTTTTCTTTTGATGGTGGGGCGTGTCTGTGCATGTTTTGATTTAACATATCTGAAAATAGACTCCAGAATTGCATAATCCTGTTACTAGAACTACAGAGACTCCTTTGTAGCCATTGTTCAATCTTTCTGGATTCGCTGGATCCAGTAGCAACATTTTCACTTTACTTACTAAACTTCCATGCCTTAAAACAGACACAAACGACTGAATTAATAGATTTACAGAGCATTTCAAAATGACTTTTAAAGTATTCTAGTACTCCATTGCCAACATTTCATATGAGTTGGACCCCAGAACAAGCTTTAAAATTATGCAAAAGTGGGGAAACAATATTTAAATCAGACTACAGGCTTGGGACCCGAAGAGTGTTTTGAAATGAAAAATTAAAAGCAACTGTTATTCGGTTTTGCTGCTATTGGAATGAGTGTAATTATTATTAATAAGTAGGTAGTTTCTAAAATTATTTCTCATTATTCCAGATGCATTCGGGCATAAAGCCATAGTTTTACATTGCCAGAATTTACACTACATTTTTTGGTCTGGATTTTTTAAATTGCTGGATATGTGTAGATGAACAAGGGAGCAGCTTTCTGATAAGTAATTGGGGTTTTTGTGCGTGTCCAAAGGATGGTGCACTATTCAGTACTACTCAGATTATTCAGGTATCATTCAGTAGTGTTAATCCTGAGTTTAACATTACTCCTCTGTCCACAATCTACAAGAGAGCTCTTCTTTGTGTAAGAAAAATTTACTGTTAGTCTTTCATAGTCAGAAGGAAACATGATGCTCATATTACCCAACAGGTCATATGATTTTATTAAATGACTCCTACTACAATTCCATATGCTTTTTTAAGAGTTTTTTAGTAACAACTTCAAGCAATAAGCTTCATTATGTTAAGAGAGCTTAATTCACTTTTAGACCTGTTTTAAGTCTATTTTTCTGTTGCTGTCTTTCGTATTTTGGATCATTTTATACTATTGAGTACAACATTAAGGAGTATGCTACAGTGAGAAATCTCCCGCCCAGGAAGAAACGCATAGAGCAAGCAATATTTAGCCTCTCTTTTTGTTAAATTTTTCTTTGATGAATCAACACTTCAGACTATAAATGTCAGGGGCTTTCCCATATTTCTTCAGAACACAGCACATTTTAGCACATGCCTGCCTTTCATAAATTCTTATTAAATTTAGCATATATATATATATGATGGGGAGCCAAATGGCATGAAAGCACTCTGCCTTTCTTTTTTCTTTTTTATATAGAAATATTTATGGGACAACAGAAAATGAAATCTTGTTCTCCATCATACATCTTGGGCCTAAAAAAATTCTTAGAAGAGCAAATATCAAGTTATTTAGAGCCCTGTGGCATTATAAAAATGCAAAAAACATGACTGCAAACACCAAATATTTAGAACACATGGACATTTCTCAGCAGTGTTGTAAAAACCCATTTTTGCAGAAACCTACAATACTTAATAAAAAAATGAGGCATACCAAACACATCTCTGCTGATGACCAATGCTATTTCAGGGGTTACTGTAACTTTAACTTCTATGCTCATTTTAATCAAAATCTCCAGAGCACTAAAATTAAGGCAGTAGCTGAAGTGGAGTTTAGGACTTTGGCAGGGGCCATCTTTAACAGCTTCAGCATTCCCAAAGAAATCTGTATTAATATTTCCATAATGTCAATAGCCTAATGGGGTTATAGGCAGCCTAATCATCCCACGTAGTATAGACAACACATTTCAGAGTCTCCTATTGATGAAATGATGAAAATAATAAAAACATATAATTAAACAGAGCCAGTTTAACAGAATAAGTGATTTGGTTGGTTAAACCTGTGCAATATCCCTTGATCTAGCATTACTTTAGGCTATTTATTTTATATAACTCATGCTGAAGAGGTGAACAGTTAATCTGATACAAACATCTGCTGGTGCTCATTAGCATCTTATGATGCTACTATGACTTAGTGCTTGGCTCTTCTTAGATTATGTTCTGAGTAACACTTCTGAATCTGCACTCGCACTGGAATTTATACCGGGTCAGAATACAATTTTTATTTTTCTGCAGTGCGCAGACTAACTTACTGCACGTATATACATAGGCATATATATATAGTTACATATTTTCATGCAAGTTCATTTGCATTAAAATGTATCTCATTTATCGACTTAGCCATGTTCTACAGGAAATAAAACGGGAGTAATTCAGAATGGTGGCTGTTGCTTTAAGACAATTTTTTTCCCATTGTATGGCAGATGGATGGCTGTAATGCCATCACTTGATACCATGCCGAACTGTGACTCTGTCATTTTGTTAGAGCCTGCTGATTTTGTATAGAAATTTGCTGTTCGATTAGGGCTTTTGCCAATCCTGGCAGAAGAAAAAGGCTATTTAATGTGTCTTGAACTGCCATATGGTTTGGATAAAAGAAGTAGTTTCGTGGCAGTCATGAAATCTGATGCATATGACTAAGTCCATGTGGCTTTGCCATGTTCCCTATCATATAGTGCACCTGCTGCAATCAGGTATTTTACATGAAAAATATGATTGGCATAGCTCTTGATCCTGGATGTACCTCAGTGTCAGAAAACAGTACCTCCTTCTGATGTTTTCAATCCACATGGAAAAGCCAGCCGCATGAACTGGAATGTGACGTGAGAAAACCCAGCCTATGGCACAGCTGATTCAAATTGTACTTTAGCATAATATTAATTTAGAAATTTGAACTTTATGCATAATATTAACTCAGAATTTCAGGATATTTTACTACGATACTTAAATCTCACCTTTCCCTTTCAGACTAGATAAATGGAACATACTATGGCAAGAACTGATAATAGCACTACCTCCAAATTCAAGTAAAACTCGTGAGTCTTAGTCTAGATCTTCCACTGTTTTACTGTGATAAATCTCACCCTGTTTCTTCATCCATTTCTGCCAGCATTGAGTCCAGTGACATCCACTAATGCAATTCTTATCTCCTTTTCCTTCACTTTCCTTTTTTCTCCTCTTACTCCCTAAAAAAGCCTAGAAGAAAGCAAATGGAGGCAAGAAGATCTTCAATCTAACACTACAGTTTTCTCCTCCGTTGAATAACGGGAGAAATTCTGGCTCCACTGTAGCTTCAATAGTTTAGCCAGTATTTTTCATGCAGCAGGCATTCTCAAAGATGTTTAGCAGTGAACAGATTTCCTTTAGAGTATATGTGAACGTCACCATCATACAGAAACACAATTATGCTAATGCTATAAGCACTAGAAAATTCTACTTATAATAATGTCATTATTCTTACCAGTGTTCAGTTCATCAGACGTACTATATCTAACTAACCCTATCACTTTACACATCTAATTTTCAGACTTTCAGCCTCCAGATTGGCATCCCGAAACATCAGTGTAACACCTAGGCTCCCCATACAACATGAGGGTGCTCTGCTGATCAGCCTTGTAGAAACAGGAGCACTCAAGGGCACATGCGGAGGCAAAACTTGAAGCTATCTGGGGAATTTAAAGGAAAATAATGAATGGTCTGTACAGTTAAGTTGCCTTCAGCATTAGGTGATAGCTAAGCAAAAAATTTCAGGACTATAAACATAGTAACATAGTAACTCTGTCAAAATCCCATTCGGGGCTTCTTAATTCTGTTGGGGATGTTCCTCGGGGTCGCATATAGACTGCGGAAAATACTACTTTAGCTACCAATTTTCTTCAAGAGATACTTGAAGCCTTATATTCACTTGCTAAAAGGAAAAAAGCTCAGGCTGTCTGCAGGATTTGGACTGTGTCATACATAAAAACTTCTGGCAGGAGTGTTTTTTCATAACATTTACATGAAAATACCATGAACAACAACTCTTCAGTTCTGTTTAAGGCAGCTTTCTAGGAGAGAAAGCATGGAGCAGTATGAAGGTGATGAGAAAGATGGAGACAGAAGGTCTTTCTGTTTATTGCACAACAGTGTGTGGTACCTCAGCCCACCTCTGGAGCACAGAGATCAGAGCCTCACAGGGCCCTGCATCCAAACCAATTAATCCCCAGAGGTGCTGAAAGAGTTGTCCTGGCAGTTACAACTTTGGCCACCCAAGAGGTCACATCCTTCTAGATTCTCATCACAAAACCCATCATCACATTGCAGAAAATAATGCTAGGCAGGGCACGGCCATCAGCTGCAACCAGGAAATAATGTACATGTAAATCCTAACACAAGCATGCCTTTCCCTAGGCCCCTTCTATCTGCAGGGCAGACATACCAGCTAATGGAAATAGCTTACAGATGCTTAGCAATGCTTTACATGACATTGTTTTGCCCAAGAAAGATATGAGAAGTTAATCAAAAACACCACCTCACATTAGGATACATTCAATAACCTGTCACTCTCTGGGGCTTGTGGAAATATCCCTGACTTCAGAATACATGTGGCAGTGTCAGGTTAACCAGCTTATCCTGGTCAAACCCCACACACAGCTTTATCACAAAACCTGGGTACAGTCTTAAGCACAGCTAGAATTTTGCTCATCTGCAATGCTTATTGAAACACTCACTGCAATGCTGTCAGTGTAATAAACAGCAATGCCGAGCAGTATTTTCTGGATGGCATCCATTTAAAAAAAGCCAACAGATTCCCAGGAGGGTTGAAGATCCTAATGGTGTTCGGAGAACCGCGTTGACGATTTCACACCTATGTCATGGCACAGTGTATGCACCACCCCATGGCACGAGCATCCTGGCCTCGCAGAACCGAAGTTCCACAGCCTCTGGCTAACTTCAAGCATGTGCTGAATCTAAGGATATTAAATGATATTATAGATCTCAAGAAAGATCAATTAAGAAGCCATAGAGAGAGTGTAAAGAGACAAACCATGACAAACTAGCAATACATGGTTATGTGTGTGCTTAAGACACTCCTGTAGCTGTTCACCTGGTTCCACCCCGCTCAAAATCTCTTGGTCGTTTTTACAACTTCTCACCACTGGAAACGTCCAAATTATAACATAAAACAGTATCAGCTATCTCTCAAGGTACATCAGCTCTTACTGCTGCTAGGGTTTTCTCATCTACAGCTTTCTTATATCCAATGTGTTGGATTTAGTTTAGCAAACAACTTTTCTGGAAATTGCTTTGTGCGCATTGCATGTTTTGCTAAGTGATATTTCCCCAGAGCTGGCAGATCACTCCATAGTAGCAGATGTGCATGTTTTAGAAAATCACTACCATAAGGAATAGCATAATTGTATTTATTGCTGTTTGTTACCGCACCACGTATCGAATAGTAGGGATACTGGTACAACTGAGACTCGCTAAGAACTTCTTTTCTTCCTTGGCATAATAGACTTAATTACCTTTTTTCCCTCTAATTGCAGCTAAAGATTACCTGCTCACTAATAAACTTTTCTTGCAGTATAAGCCAAAATGAGGGCCTGCTGAAGGCAACCGAGGAGGCGTCTTAAGTATCAGAAGACTTCGGATTATATCCTTTTGAGTTTTCCACCTGCCTTGTAATTTCACTCTAATACTGGTTTCTAAAAAAGTGAAATAATTGTAACAGAACATGCACTTCTGACAGACTATCCTGCCAAATTCAGTGATATCCATACATTAGTTATCTGCTGACCAGAAGCACTTCATGAAGTCCTGCAAGTATTTAAAGTTTACTATTGAAGATCTGACAAAAACCTTTTGGTTATTTTTATGTTCAGAACCAAAGGGAATTAAAAAGGCAGGAAATACTGTCCAGGGAATGATAAATTTTCAAAAAGATTTTATTGAAAACATGTTGCCTGAAACACTCCAGAAGCTGTTTATTTGATGAGTGTTCTTATCCCTTTTTGTTTCATTTCTGATTTGAGAATACATATGCCTATTTCTGCGTTTTCTCATTTAAATTTCAATTGTTGCTCCATTAGTCCTAGATACGTTGTGAATTTGTAGCCTTTTGAAATCTTATTCTATTTTCCACACATATATGGGGCCAGAATAGCCATTTTTAGATTAAAGGATAAGAAAGAGAAGAAAAAATATTGTAGGAAATTAAAATTACTTCAGTTCTCAAAATGGCAGCGCCATCTACCAGAACAGCTTCTTAGGAATGTGTAGTGTATCTTTAAAAACGAAAGAACACAGATGACAATATAGAAATTTATTCCTTTAGGAATATCGTTGAACTCTTGGTCATCCTTATTACAACACACCATCCTGGCTGATCTGTCCTACAACATGGCTCAAGTTTACACCTAAGAAAGCATCAACTGGTGTCTGGAAAACTAGTTTGTTCTTTCGTAAACACAAGAGTTGAAATTCATGGTCTCTATACATGTTTTCTGGGATAACTACTGTAAAATAGAGACTGGTGAGGAATGAAATACTGCACTGCAAGACTGACATTCATACTATGCATTAGGTAATTAAACCCTCTGTGTGTGTTTGATTGAAGTGCAGAAATAACCGACCCATTGTTTTTCCTTTAACAAGAGGGCAACTATCCGGTTCCATTAGTCAATTATTAAAAAGATACAGTGATTGCTATAACTCCTTCAAAGAATCCTTTAGTGTATTAGTGCTTACAGTAGGTTAATAATTTAACATTAGAATGTCCACTAACATAATGCCACGGTCATGAATAACTACGAGCACAAAATACTGGTAATGGATCTTGACTCCATAATAAATCCAACAGATAAAATCAAGGCCAGCCATATTAAGTCCATATAATATAACATTTAGCTTTTTGATGCCTATGTTCTTGACAGGTTTAAAATTCCACAACAGACACAGTTTTATTTCAACATAAAGAAAAATATTACATACTATACTTTTGAACTCCCAGTGTCCAAATATCAAGACACCTCAGAATTTCTAATATTCATTTTTCCTCACAACAGCTAATGAAGAGATAAAGTCCTATTGTCTTCATTTAAGGCTGGAACCAGAGATATTCTAAGCATCCACAGGAATTTCATGCCAAACAGGCAAACTCTGATTACCTAAGTCCTAGGCATGTCTTATTCACTAAACCATTCTTCTTTCTATACTAGCCGTTACGTTCCCATGAGAAAACCTGAAAAATACTGTCTCAGTTATGAACAGCAAGCATATCCTTCCCTTTTCATAGAAAGAAGCCAAGCACTGATCAGAATAGCCGCATTTCCTCAAAAAATCCAACCCACGGAATTACAGACTCACCCTTCCTAACTCTTTCACAGTTTCGTCATTCAAATACAGCAGCATTGGTTCAAAAAGCTAAAGCCAAGGGTAGCCAGAGGAAAGGGAAAAGCAATGAATTTCAAGCCTTCTTAGACCTAAGCAGCAATGATCACCTATCTACACAGCAAAGGAGACCTAGCTGCATGTTCTTTGCTGACCTAAACTACAGTGGTGTCCTATTAATGGATCTATAAAAAGTCACTGCAGAAATACAGTAGCAGTACGGTAGTCAGCTTCCCTTTGCTCCTAAATCTTTGAGGACAAAGCAGAGGAAAATGATACATGGGATTTACTACATGTGATGAAAAGGACAAAATGTATCTCAAATTCATTGGCAGCATTGGCATTGATACTGGAAAGGACTTTTTGAAACATAACATTCTCTTCAAAGTTATCAGCATAGCCCCATCTGAACCATTTATTGGAAGTTGTCTTTGGCCCGTGTAATTCCTGAAGAGATCTCAGGAAGTATGTGGAAGTATGCCACTTGGCATTGGCCATATTCAAAATCCTGCCTGCGAACACAACAATCTTTTAACAGAATGGATGATGACATGACAAACACTCAAAGCTTTTCACTTTTAGTTTATTACTACAGATGTACTGTGCTGACCAGGACCTTCTGAACCTCCCTGCTCCCTCAGACAACTGTAGTTGGAAGGTGGGCAAGTACTTCTAAGTTAACCACAATTTTTATTCCACACTGTAACAACAAAACATACTTCACAAAAATAAACTTATTTCATCTCCTTCTTTAACAGTGCCTTCCTACTCTAGCTGTGCCATGCACTCTGCCATACGCTGAAGTTTATAGTTATAAAAGTATCACCTCATGAGTTTATGTAACTGATGACTGCTTTCTAGAAATAAACGGTTTCATAAGCCTGCAGATGATTATCAGAGGAGAAGAAATCAAAGGAGAAAAGATGGAGATGAAATGTGATCAACAAAGTAACTTTAAAAGAAAAAGTTCTTACTTATACCATTACCCTTCCCTAGGAAGTGGAGTTACTATGCATTTTTATCTTTGTGACATTCAATTTTCTTTGACTAGCAGCAATATCAGCAGCACAACAGAAGGTGATCCTCTCAAGAATTCCTGTTTTTTCCAGATAAACAAAACTTGGACAAGAAATGTACAAGAAAAAGCTCCATTGGCTTAAATGCTTTTCTTCTTCCAGTTATCTAAAGGTTTCCTATTCAATAACTGCCTTGTCATTCTGACTTGCTTATTTATCTACATTTTTCTGTTAATATTCTATTTTTAGAAAATAAATGTTTTAGCTCTCTGAAAAATCTTGTGTTCTTTAGATAAAATGCTAACATAAGTGCCACAATGGGAAGTAAACAAAATGTACAGAACACAACTAATTCCACTCTTTTTTCTGTCCTAAAACTCTGTTCCAAAATTCCAAAGACTGAAGAGCCTTACAAAAAAACCTGGACTCACTTTTGATAAAATTTTTACTATTTTATGGTTTTTATATTAAAGCTAAGTGGAACTCAGGAGTTTTTTGAGGTTTTTTTTTTATATCCCTGAGACTTTTCTTTTAACTTGGTAGTTAACCTCTTGTTTAGATTCTCACTTTACTGTTCTCGTTGCAATATCTCAAAATTAGCGTCAAGAGAATAATTCTGCATGGTGGAATCTAGAGAAGGGATTTATATAAATCTGAATGAATCTCAACCAAGAGGTGCTGAATGGCTTTAAACCTTAACAATGGGCTTTGGGTAAGGCCCATAAATCCCGTGGAAGCATTCTTACTTCATCAGAGAAGTCTGCATTAAGCCACACATCTCCTCTTTTCTTCCCGGTTCGAAATCCATGAAACAAAGCAGAAGGCCATTGTTCAACTGATGGAAGTCCAGCTAGAAAAATCTATTTGCACGGATGAATTCTGAGAACTCAGTAATGAGTGAAAAGTCAGCTACCTATAAAACAGGTGTTGGACTACTACAGATTTCAGGTATCTGGAAATTGCAGTGCTAGTTGCTAAAAATCCAATTTTACTGGTCAAAAAATGAGAAGATTTAATAAAGTCTAATAGTTAGATATAATGCATATTGTATTTCTACAACACAGTAGTATTATTATAATGAAGGATGATTTCCACATACTTTTTTAACTTTTTTGAATCTGGAAACTAATTTTAAAGTATTACAACTCAGTATTTATTTTTAACTGCTTTTACTTTAATACCCAGTAGTCTTTTTTATGGTTTTGTGAGAAACAATATTTATTAAGTATTTATTCTCTTCATTTTATGCCTTTAAAGCAATTAACCAAATAAAACACCTACTTTTACAAGATGTGTTTTTACAAGCACAGATAATGGTGCTCAGGTATTTCCACAATTCTGATATTGATAGCCATAAACTAAATGAAACAGTTTTTGGAAAAGAAGTCTCACATTAAAATTTGAACCAGAGGAAGCTTTGCTTTTTCGGGAAGTAGCCAGTTAGCAAAGACTGGGGAAAGTTACAGATCATCTAGATAGATAGAATAAAAGTTTCATCCATTAAAGTTTTTTTAATCACTAAAAAAAAAGTATATCCAATGTATCTTTGCAATATTGATGCAACAACTTCCTTAAATGCCAGCACATAGAAAACTCTGGAAAATTGAAGTATTAGTCTAAAATTCCCAAATCTTTCAGCTAATCGTACGGCTTTACCATTTCCATTTTCTTGCTTGGCAATAAGGACAAGTGAAAAACTCTTGCAAGTTATGTTACAAAAAGGAGGAAGAGCATCACTTTTTTGATGTCATCAATTCCCCAAACAGCAACAGTAAACTGCAAAAACCAACTACTGAAATGAATTGCTCAAAATACTGATTTTCTTGAAAGAAGAATGTCAGAGCTGAGAATGAGACCAAATTTTTCTCTCTAACTAGCAAACTTGCAAAACGAGAATATAGTTTTAGCAGGCCTCAACCATGCTAACGTCAGCAACAAATAAATGTCTACTATAAACATTCAAATCGAGCTAGCAGCTATACTTAAATTCACTAAAATACCCTCCTTATCTTCTGCCCTGATACAGAATGTGCATGACTGAAGCCTGCAGAAGATTTACTCGTGCCATCGGCAACCACACAGAATGCAAAGAACTCTCCACTTTTCCTATTTTTTTCTTTCTAGGTGGACATTTTATTAATGGAAACGTATCAGGGCCTCCTGCCTCTTCCAATAAACTGAGTGTAAACAAGCAACCCGGTCATTATTTGAAGGAACGAATGGGGCTCTTAATTGAGGAGAAAGGACAAACAGGACTTCTGTGATGTTCAGGCATCTGAGAGGGACCACTACTTAAAGGATCTGCATAGCACTTGTCTCTTCACACAGCAGTGACAGTGTGACTGGAAACAGCTGGATGAAGTTCACAGACAGTATTTTGGAAGCTACAGAATGGTGAGAAAATATAGCACAGAAAACCGATTCTCCAGTAATGGCTATTTTCATGGTCCTTTCAACTCAGTTGCGTCCCAATACATTCTCCTCGCCTTCCACCTTCAGCCCGTTATGAATTCTTCTCTCCTGTATTTTGAAATCAAGCGCCTTCATCTTCCATACTGTCTGAACGCTTAGGGAAGCTATTCCAGAGAAAGTCCAGTTTCAGTGTCACAATTCTGAACATACAGAAAATAAGTCAAACTCAGAACTGCAAGTAACTCCGGTTTACTTAGAGAAAATGGAGTATCCCACCTAAAAATTAAGCAGTGTCTCTTGAGCATGTGCAAACCATAACTTTCAGATATCTACAACTTTATCCAAGTTGTGTGGATTTCTAAGCAGAATATAAAAGGCATTTCTTTCTTCTCATGAAATGTCAAGTCCTGCTCTAAAATATAGCAGTACCATAAAATTTTCAAAGGAAATCTAACACTGAAAAGCAATTACTTTCCCTTATCTCATTCTGAACCTTTTTTTGCAGGGCAAAGTAGATCTGATACAATAATGGAGCAAACCACAAGTATAGAAAATTCCATCCCCAAGTGGCAGACACCAGTAAAATTATAGGCAATTGAAAAAGTAGCACAAGGAGAGAACACTCAACAGTCTTTAAATCGGGCAATCTTCAATATCTCTCATGTGTAAATGTCTCTCATATTTGTATAAGAAAGCACAAATTTATATTCAAATAAAATTTAAAGTTTAGAGGTAGAAAAAATACTGGGTAGCTCATCAAATAAATTGGTCAGGTTGACCTTTATCAACTTTTTTTTTTTTCACATTTATATTACATTCTAATTCAGAATAATTTTTAATGTTGGAATTTTCTTGAAAACATATGTGGAAGTTCTTCACCAGGCCTATCGCTGAGATAAAATCACATCTTAGTTATTCAGAGCAGCCCAGAACTCATCACCTCTTGTGTCCTTGTCCAGAAAAATAAAAGGTGGGAGGGCAGTCCAACTTCCATAGCCTTCCTTATGCTAAATCTAAAATCAATCACGCTTGCAACCAATCAATTCAACACTTTCATAAAAGCGTCAAATAAAAACCAAATTTCTTAGCTTCACTAAGAAATAGCCAGATTTAAATAGGACCTTCTTTCAGAAGACTGCGTAATTTTTAACATGCTTTAAAAGATGGAAGAAAATCATTTAACCTCCTTCACTCAGCCATGTGAGAGGGCATGGGGGAGCTGTAGCAGTGGGTTGCTGACTCTCTCTCTAAAATTGAGCTCATTTCAATGACTGTACCTTCAGCAGCTGTGTGAAGGCAGCTGTAGACAAACAGCAGGTATGGAAACAATGCTCTTCGACACTACTATAACCCTAAACAATGCCTGCTATATAAACAGACATAATGAAATGACTGAAAATATCCAAGAATACCCATTTTTCTATATGTTCATCAGTTAAGTACATTTGTAACAATCTCGCAATCTTATAGGCAGGATGATAGAGGAAATGTATATACTTAGAACTACAGCCAGACTGACATTTGTAAAAGCAAAACTAAATGGAAATGGAAATATTTGTAGAACTTTAAAAAAACAATAAGTAGGGAAAAAAGGTATTTTCATTAAAATAAAAGCAAGCAAACAAAAACACATTTAAAACATTTTGGGTGAGAAAAATATTATTCTGATGTTTTTATTTATCAGAAACCAGTTACTTTTAAGAAACTGTAGGACTTTTGTTCTTACTGGAGGTCAAGCAAGCTTGGGTATCAAGACACAGAAAAAGAAAAATCCTCATGCTTTTCAGTTATTCTTCAAATTAACAACCAAAGATGATAATGCTTTTGAACACAAGTGTTTATATATACTAGATGCATGTTCTTTTTTCCAAATTACCATTTCCCTATTTATGGGAATTCTTGCAATATACAGCATGTGATAATATTACATCACACACACATAAGTACTTACTAACAATAAAAAGGCTCCCCACAATTTTCTTCTTTTTAAAACATCTATAAAGTATTTTATCATACTATAAAAACCATCTTTTATAGAAGCATTAATTCATGTGACCTCTCAAGAGGCAATCACACTTTTATAGTGTAAAGATACGACACTTCAGTAATTGGAATGTTGTAATTATATACAAGCAGAGAACTAAACATTCAAAGTAACTTTTTTCATTATCATTTGCAAAATGATGAATTCGTTCGAAAGAAGTTTTCTGTTATTCAAGTATATATATGATAATTTTATTTTTTTATATATATATATAATTTGTCATAAGTTTAGAAACTATTATTGGCAGGGGAGTGGCCTTCAGCCTTCGGATTACCGGCATAGGCTCCAAACTTTTGGTAAGCAAGACACAGTGGCATTTAATCCATTGATCCAGGAGGGGTTAGAAAATAATCTTTGTTTTGGCTGCTTATAGCTTTCTGAGTCAATATCTGTCCAACAGCTGGGCATAGTCACATCTTCCTTTTCACTTTAGTGTAGTCTGATGTCTTCCTATTGGCTTTCTCTTACTCAAGTATTGCCAATTCTTTCTATCCCAAGCCTCATCAAACTTTCCACAGACAAAATCCAATTTCTAATTTAGAATCATAGAATCATAGAATCATTAAAGGTTGGAAGAGACCTCCAAGATCATCGAGTCCAACCATCAACCCAACAACACCATGCCCACTAAACATGTCCCTAATCAAGGTGCGGCCGCACCAGTGCTGAGTACAGGGGCACGATCACTTCCCTGCTCCTGCTGATTAGAGTGATTTAGCTCACCTCTGTTAAAATGTCTCCCTTCACTCAGCATAATACTTAACAAGTATCATGAATTCAACTTCCTGAGGAATTCCATGTATTAAAATGATGCAACTCAAAAGATGTACGTAACACCTCACTCAACCTTCAGTGTTCATGGACATGTAAAGCAGCAGGTTTTATTCCCAACCCCTTACGAGATGGCTAGCCACTTACCTCATCTAATCTTTAGAAATGAATTCCGAAATCACTGGCCATAAACAGAATATGAGAATTAGGCAATAAGAACTAAGACCAAAAAGTTAGAATCTCAGGGGGAATAATTTTCAGAAGAAAATGATGACTTACATTTCTAACCTGAACCACTGCTTCTGGAGGATAGTATAACTACACACTTTCCCTTGACATCAGCACAAATTGCACTGTGCCCTTCATGTCAGGAAAAACACATTGGGGATGACAAGCCAAAAACGGGGAAAATCAGTTGTTTCAAATTGTATGTAAGGAGAGCTGATGCAGCTCATGGGATCCCTTGAGTAGAAGTGAAAGTATACCTGTAACAAGATAAGTATGCATTTAATGTAAAACAGTAACAACGGAAGGTAAGTAAATAAAAGTAACACAGTAGCCAAAGAATCATTATCTTGACAGGTTATGACAGCCACACAGCATCAAGCTTCTTGCTATCAAGGGAGTCCCAGATATCCACCTCATTCTTGTGGTACACATTTTCTGGAAAAAAAGACAAGATAATTTCCAATTGCATAAGTATGCAAGGCTTGGAGGTGGGAAATCTGTCCAGTAACACAAGAATAGTAGCTATATATAAATTGGCTACCTATCTTTTGAATTCATACATAATACAATTCCTTAGACATAAATCACATGATAACCTAATCTACAGGGCCTGGGCAATCATAAATACTGTGGCAAACTGCCTTCTGATCTTATCAATGGGTTGCTTCAAAGATCACCATTATAGCACAGACAAGCGTGTAGCAGTTTGTCTGCATCACCGCTAGACACCAAACCACCTACACAGCCCTGCTGAGAAAGTGCATTACACAGAGTATTTTGAGATACACAGCAATGAGATGAACTTCCATTTCAAATCTTCAGCTTTCAGGAACATGGAAGAACTAAGAGTTCACATAGGTTTGCATTTTTCAGAACTCAGCAATGAAAACAAACCTGCACTGTGAAACTACTGAATTTCACAGCTGCTTTTTCACATGCCACACTATACCCAAAGCTGAGTGATTTATGTGTACATGCAGACGCCACACAAAAAGGATGGAAATTAATGCCAGTTATAAATTTCCATAACTATCCTGATACTTAGATCTCTTAGGAACTGAACGGTAATTAATTTCCTAAAAAGATCATGCTCTGCTGCATATAGGGTTTCTATTTGAAAGTAAATGCATCCAAACATCAAAGTGAACTGGACGCAAGACTTGGGTGTTCATGTTCAAAATGCAAAGGTACTTCATGCAGTTGTTTGCACTTTACCGTCTTCGGTAACTATATTTGATTTCAGACTCAAGCATCCCATTAAGAGTAAAAAAAGATGGCCTGCACAGATAATGAAGGACTCCAATGCCTTTTAATGATGAAAGTTTGCACAAATGTTGCCTGAAAAGGAACATATCTTTAGCAAGAAACACCTAGATAAAGTCATACCGATCTGGAACAGGGGGCATTTGAATATTTTTTCTCTAAAGAGAATTTATAAGAATGAATGAGCACAATCCACAATGAGACTGTTTAAGTAGAAATTAGCATTGCATGGTTTACATGCCACCTCGGCTGCTAATTCACTGCAGACCTTGATTCAGGAGTATATCCTTAGTTAAAACAGCTTCAATGCTGTCTTGAATAGCTATGGCCTGAAACTTTTCTATTTTCTGAATAATTAGTAAAGAAAAGTCCTGTAAATGTCTTTTCAACCATTCTTTTCAGTTTGCTTGGACAGTTATCAGTCTTCATAGAGCATGCTATTTCTTTCCTGTTACGTATATGGCTTGTGAGATTTAACTCAGAAGTGATTAATAAATAAGTGGGAGGAAAGACCATTTAAAAATGTAAAGTGTTGTCAAGTATCAGAATAACTGATACTGCCTTACAGTAGTTCTTTCTCCAGCATTACAACAGCTGTACACAGATATATGTATATTCTCTCTGTGTCAGCCTCACAGACAGGTATACTAGGCATACTATGTATAAAATAAAGAAAATCCAGCCTAGGATGTGAAGTCTAATCAGTATTTTATTCCAAAATTTCTGCATGACAAGGTATTTCACTGGCTTTACCTATGATTCTCTTCTTATCCTTGCATCTTGAACTACACTTCTAATTTTATATTGATCTCAACTTATGCATACCTATAAATACACAGACCATAACCCTTGTATGTTGGCGTTTTATGACTACTAGGGGAGATGACAACACAAAGAGAATAGCGAAAGCCGTTCCTGCCACGAATACAGAGGTTCAGCACTTTGCACCCACTAGTGCACTTGCTAGCTTATCTCCTTCAAAGACATGAAGCATAGGTACCCCAAGCAGTGTGAAATCAAGAGATGACAAGGAAGATGCAATGCCATCAGTTTATTAATCCCTTGTTATTTACAGATGAAAGCTGTAATCTTTTGATCAATGCTGGATTGTAGACATTTTATAATAAGCTTACATGCCCACACCTGTTGACAAATTAATGCTGGTCCTTGTTGGCAGTTAATTCTGGACAGAAATGCTATAGTAAACTAGACAAGATAAACACATCTAGGGAAAATATTTCCAGCTTTGGGAAACAAACAAACAAAAAACTTGCATTTAGATTTCAATGCATAAATCATGGGGCCAAATGAACTGCTAAAATGCCATCCTTTAATGCTGGTGAAGTATTAATACCATTACATAAGAATGGTATTATTATACCATTACATTACATTATTGTACCATTGCATAACAATATCTTTAATATCAATAGCATTTACAGCAGATGCCAGTACAGGAAGGAAGTGCACAGTCTTCATACAAGAAGCAAATATCAAGTCCAGTGACATCCTCATGATCGTTCTGTGCCAAAGGACAAGATAAATCCAGCACTAACCCACCTAAGTGGGTGATACAAGTCATTTTTGGGGCTGTTAATCTCCTGTGTCTGTGAAACACTGATGTTCAGTCTTGAATTACATGTTACTTGCAGAGGGAGTCCACTAGTACAGACCACAATGCCTTCCTGCTTTAGCCAACAGTGAAAATAAATGGTTGATCCTTTCTTGGATTTGACTCCCTCAGTAACGTCAATTCTTTTAAAACAGATTGCCCTGTTTTGTCATTTTCACGATCTCAAGGCTGTGTCCTGTCATGTTCATTTTAGAGTGAAATAAAGGGTAGATACAAGCCTAAAGAAACTATATCACACCATATAGGGTTTCACTCATTGTTATAGAATGTAACTACTCTTCCTTGCTGAACCAAATCAAAAATATTTGCTCTGGAGATTGTTTAGTGTTCATGAAGTCATTTTCATGTGTTCAGTTAACTACAAACTCCACGTCTAGAAAAGCTGATATAATGAAAAAAAAAAATCTGTGTATTTGACTACAACATGCAGCACTGTACCTGACTCCCAGAAAGTGATCATTTACAAAAACACACACAAACAGATGTGTTGTGTTTTTAATTTAAGATATAATTTTCTAAGACTTTAAGACTCATATCGTATTTCCTGTGGAAAAACGTTTTTCAGCTTGAAAACCTCAGCTTACACTTCTCTGTAAAGTGTATTTTTGTAAAATGATTTGTATTTTTGTAAAGTGATCATGGAAACTGCATTTCCATGATCACCGTAACCTCTATATTTCTCAAGTCAGCTATTCCTCCTCCTAAAGCCCCCTTTCTTTCCAATGATTTTCATATGCTTTTGGGCCAGCTCTTTCTCCCCATCTAAAGCACACTAAATAACTTACATTTTTCTTCTTTCTTTTTCCATCTGTTGTCTCTATAAACCTCAAGGAGCTGAATACTTAAATTTCAAAGAAACTCTGCAGAAGGCAGTTATCTCATTGAAATTCTAGGCTGCTAAATTTTCTCCCGCTGAGTCACCTGGGCCCAAAACTCCCATCCAAATCTGTGTGAAACACCTCTCAGCACTGTGTTAAGTTGCTTCATAGAATATCTTTCCTCAAGAAAGCCCATAAATCCCTTCTCATGGAAGTGTTCAACAGACTAAGAAGGAAAGGAGCGTGACTTGCAAGGTGCCTGTTAAATTCCAGTTTGCTCATTTCCTCATTGCTGCATCTTTCCCCCATTTTTTATTTACATGTTGCTTACTTTTCACATAAGCAGGGACCTCATTTCCTTATTCGTATGTATAGCATCCAGAGGAAGGCATTCCATACAGTACTAATAGCAGCTTTGTAAATTTCTTTAGAAAGTAAAAATTGAAGCATTATCCTTCTGCATGAGAGTGAAATAAAAAAAAAGGCGTAACTCCAACAGAAACACCTTTCATTAATGCCTACCAACACTTTCAGTTCATTAATTCTGATTCTGTAAATGGAAATTAAAACAAGTTCCTCCACAGAGAGCCCTTTTTAAAGGCAATATCTCAAGTCTGTGACTATGTGTCAAATTAAAATCCTGGAGTTGTGAATTCATTTGCGAACTGAAGCCTTAGGCAGCACACATGCACATCCCAGTAGAGGTCTTACACTGCACACACACATGACCCCGTTGAAGGATTTTTAGCAAAACAGCACTGCCCAGAAGCAACTATACTAAACTCAGACAAGAAGGGTTTTTCCTAACGCTTTTGACACTTCTGGTACCTAACTGGACTCTGATTTAATCAAGACCCTTAATTTAATGACATTTAAGGTGGAATTCCCTTGTCTGAATACACACAGCCAGCACCACTTTAGATCCCTTATGGATCCCCCTCTACCACCCCTGAGGGCATGGGTCGACTGCCAGTCCTGTGCTGTATCTGCTGGCTTGACAGGGATATCTCAGTGGATCAGGTGTCTAATACGGCACCACAACTATCTTTCAGCACCTAAATCACTTCTTCAGAAATATTAGAATGTCATGTCAATTCAAATCAGAGCAATAAAGTTGGGGCCATTAAATAAATGCAACTTGTATTGCCAAAATCCAATTTGAAGATCACATTCCCAAAATACATGCAAATAGCTAGTACCTTGTTTATTCTGCAGATGTCAATATGGTAAGGTGACCCGGTGGCTAACACACAGATTCAGTATGCTACACTGCTAGAGACTTCTCTGGCAAGTTGCTATACACCTTGCAATGAATTAGACTGGCAAACTGGGAAGGCAAATAACTGACATTAGTGAGGCAGCTGGATACGACAGTGAATAAGCCATAGAAATAGCTGGCAAGAAAACAAAGTTTATTCATTCTGACTGGGTACTGGGAAAGCTTAAAGATTTATTTTGAATTGACTCAGTTTTAATGGTTTGCTGTGGTCTCTTCAGGTTTGTTTGTTGCTGGAGTTTTTTATTATTATTTTTATTGCCCTTTTTGGCATGCAATCTTGATGAGGGATTTTAACTGCAAGGTGATTAATTCGTGGAAAAGTAAAGGCTGCAGATCTCTTAACTATAGCAGCAACATAGAAGTCTGGCTAGAACAAAGAGATTTTAAGAAACTTCCCCCCCCCCCCCCAGGATAAGATTTATAGTGTGAATTTCTGCAATATATTTATGGTGATACGTTCTCTTTCATATTTGTACACTCTACCGTTGAAGTTCACAAACTTGAGAAATGGAGCATATTTGAGGCCCAGCACAGTTCTCACTCTTTCTCTCTAAATTGTTCATCTTGGCATTTTCAGCAGATCTATTAGGATCTTTCCAGTACAAACGTTATCACAGGTGCTACAAATATACTGTGCAACTAAACATACAAGGGGCACTCATCTTTGAAACTGAATACTCTAAACCCAAGGTTCAAAGCCTTAAAAGGTCTAAGAGCAGTTGTATTTGAAAATTCCAGCAATTTCAACCTCATATACCAAAGTCTTAGAAATCATTCTGCCAAAAGAACTCACTTCAGGTCTGGAGACAAAATTACATATTACTAATTACATAACTGCAATATACAATTGTGGCCTCAAATCCAGCAGCGGAGCATGTGTACGAATTTTATACTGCAAAAACATAATTACCAAACTTCATCAAATCCAGATGCCAAATAGACCTGTTTGCAATATTGTAATCCAAGTTGTCCTTCCTGCAGTACTTCAGTCTAAAGGTATGCAAGCTCTGCTCCAGGAAAGCTCAGAAACATATCAAGCTCTATTGAACCCTGCAGAGAATTGTGATTAGAATAAACGTATACAGTGAGTATCTTCATTATTACAGTAAGTCATGAAAAGTTGGGTTGATAAGCCAAAAAAAGCTTTTGGTTTTCTGAGCATTAGTAGCCCGGGCTTTTTTCTTTTAAGAAACTTGCACATATCAAAAGAAGGTTCAGGAAATTTTACTCCAGCTCAAACTCCATCTAGCATGGGAACCCTGGACACTGTCAGGTTTCTGCTAGATGCACTTTGATTATAAATCTTTTTTGGTGAGCCTACAGATAATTTTGACTGTTCAAGAATTACAGATCACAATAATTGAGCAGCTCTACCAACTATAAATATATACTGCAGCAGAAATTTTGGCCCATGGTCTACTTTCCTTGGAGGATGTAAAGAAGGTGGTTTATTTGACACCATACGAACCACTGCAGAATTCATTTGCCATGTAGTCACATTTTGAATCATCACAAAGAGATGATGAACGATTAGCCATTAAATATTCAGTATAAAATAGTTTTGTGGTTACACTTAATGGTGTAACTTGTAATGGTGAGGATATCATGTTCTCATTAATATTCATGTGTGAATTTTGTCTGAATAACTCAAAACTTCAGGAAGCTGCATGGCATGAAAACATGAGTGTAGGCCTAAGAACTAGGTGTAGAGCCTTTTCCTTTTCACGTTACTTTTTGGTACTAGCCGTCTTGTAGTTTCCTTGCTTAGCACTGAAAAGTCCACAATTCTTAACAACAGTATCTCTCATCTGGTTGTTTTATGTGCAAGGAAACTGCAGAATTTGCTGTATAATTGCACGTGCGCACATGCACACACACACACGAGAAATTATGAACAAAGTATGTGATGCTTCAGGTAAATTGTAAGAAACTTATTTCCCTCCTTTTAGAAAATGATGATGGACAGCACAAGTTTTTAAATTCAGAGACTTGGCTTACTAGTTTAGGGAAATGTTTTCCAGGTGCTGAAGCACAGGTTTTTGGTAAACCCCACAAACTGGTTTAATTTTCTGGTTGATTTTAGCTGCCATGTTAATGGTTTGATTCCTGAAAAACTATTATTCTACCACATCTTCCTTACAAGCAAGGATTATACCATGTTGTATTCCAAACAACCTTCTACCTGCTATCGAACATCTTAAGACAGACTGCATTATCCAACATTTTTTTAATTAATTACTAAAGTTTGATTCTTCTATGGTTTAATCGAGCACCTTTGGTACAGAAAATAGTAGGGAACAAAAGGAGCTCTCTGCCTCTCAAATGGTCAGAAGTCTGGAGAGCAATAAATTAGGTAGTGGCCTTTCAGTGTTGAGACACGCAAATAATCTAAAAATAGAAAAAGGTGACAAGAACGGGTATTCCATGAAGAACTTGGACTTTCTTGACTTCTTCCAAGCCACTGGACTCCACAGGGATCAGAACTTGCTACCTTATATATTTGGTGACCCTAAGGAAAATTGCTTTTGTAGATTTACTACTCAAAGAAAAAGATCAAAGTTCAAAACTGTTGGTCACATAATATAACAGAAGCCTGTCCCTAGGTTAAGGAAAATTTACTATGTAACTGAAACAGCTTATCTGATTCTGATTTATCTGTGTAAGACTTCCCTGTGCAAGTACAAAGTAGCCTTCCCAGAAAGCCTGCACAGAAAATCTAGTTGTTAGAGGGGACGCTGGACCTAGCTGCACAACTATCACAGCCAAGAGCAAGCATGGTAGAGTTGATATGAGCACGCCTAGCACATGTGTCTTCAACTTTCAGATTTGAAATTCAGGATTGACAAATACAGTCTACAGACCCCACTCAACTACGTTTCTGTGTGGATGCAAATGTCTACAAAAATAAGTGTGTCAGAAGACCCTTCAGAGACTGTCACAAAAGCTGAACTTGCCACCAAGACTCTCAAATGAACTAGTAGTTCTGGCTCTGTATGTTTGGTTGCTCCCTATTTCCAGAAGAACAGCAATAACTAAAGCGGCCAATGACTGACTTAGACTTCTCCACTAATCCCAAGATAAACTGTTAGGGCAGTGCCAAGAAGCTGTAGTGATAACTCTGCTGTCAGTCTGATGCATTCCTTCAGCAATACATTCACATTTAAGAGATAAATTGTAATCCCATAAGGAGATATTGCTAATTATGTTTTAGGAGTATAATTTTATATCCATTCTTAAATCTAAACATAAACAGTTTTCATAAGATCATCAAATATTTGAGCTACAACTGGAATCTGTGTCACCTTCAGAGGTGTTCTTTATTATATATGACTGAATCTCCTTTGCTAATACATCACCAGTACACCACTTGCATTTTCATCACTGTTCTGAAGCAACTAGTAAATCATGCTCATATTTCTCATACTATTCTCTGTTCTCAAAACCTGAACTAAATGTGAAGAATAGAAATTGCACTCATGCATTCTTAAAAGCCCAGCACAATCATAACTCAAATACTTTCTCGCAATTTTTCTATTAAAGTCAAAGTGGCAAACTTGTGACTCATCAAAGCAATTCTCTGATAAAGTATTCTGAATCATTTCCACTGGGGGACTGGGCCATGGGATCCACCCACCAGCAAATGAGGATGCAGCCTGCAAACGTATCAGTTAATGGATATTTAATCAAATGGAAGCACTTCGCATTGGCATGTATGTTTTCTTTTTTAAAAATCTAAAAGGCTGATTTGTATCCTGTTCAGCCCTCTGCTAGCATGGCTTTCCTTGGTGGGGCTTTCTGGAGCAGAGACCATGTGGCTGCTGCAGCAGCTTGAAAAAGGCAAACTGTTGAGAAGATAATCACACAAGCCGCGTGCCTTGTGCTGCTTACCACCACACGGGGCCTTTTTCTAAGCAATGAGCACAACTCAGCCAGTTTGGCTCGTGCCTTTCTCCAGCTAAACAAAGTGGGCTGAAAGAAACAAAACGGTCAATGGTCATTTGCCTCTAGCTTGTCAGCACTGAGCACTGCCTCAGCATACACTTGCCCCAAGGAAACCTGCAGTGTTAAATATTACAAGGGTGATTACACTTTCAGGCAACAGCTGACCTAGTATTCCTGGGTCTATAGCTTAAGAAACAACATTGAGAATGTATGAAAAGAAACTAGAAGATAGGCTGGACATTCAGGGTAGATTTTCCGAAGTTTGTACCAATGCATGCCTTGCAAAAAACACATACACGTTACATGTACAAAGACTGCATAGAAAAAAATTGCTCACAAGCTAATTCATTATGTCAGATGAGATGTATGTGCACATTTGGTGTGTATTTTCATGAGGCATCAGCTTTTGAAGATAGGACATCTGCTGAGCAAGCTGCTCGACATGAATGAGGATCATGTATCTACTAATATATCAATTTATCACCCCATTAAAATGCATCACATTGTTCACCTCTGAAGATGACTTGATGGTCAGCTGAATAGGAATCTGACTTCCTAAATACAATTATACTCTTCACTTGTCCTTTCCAGGACCTAGTTGTCCACTTCAATCCATAGGGAAGGCAAAAACACTACAGACTTTGAAAAGTCAGTTAAAGGACTTTGTGAAAAGACTCCGTGCTAAGTTTATTGGTGCTCGGAGCAAAGAGTTGAACTACAAAGTGATTTTTTATTTTTTTTTTTCTGTTAGAGAAGGATCTAACAAAGACAACTGAAAACACTTACTTCCAAGTACAAGAAACTTAAATCAGTTCAGGAGGAGAAGGGGGGAAAAAAAATCCCCAAAAGTTATCAAAATGACAATCAATACTTTTACTTACATGTCTAAGATAACTCAATTTGGATTAAATGCGGCAGTAACTATATGTTCCTTCAACATCAATTGCTTTTAAAAGTGCATCCACTGGGTTTGTAGAAATCAGTGAAAGGCACATTCCTCCAGGAGAATTATTAACACCTGGATTGCTCTCTGACCTACCCAGGTCATGACTCAAAAAAGTTTCTCAGGGAGAAAATGACCCAACAGTGGGGGTAATTGCTGTTTTGAGCATCACCACGATTATTACAGCTGGTGTAAACACAAAATAGAAGTTCTTGGCTCCTCACACAAATGAACAGGGAATGGGCCACTCTCATCTCTTCTCAGGCTGCTGTTAGATCATGGTGGTAATATATTGGACAGGCTATCATACAAGCTGCTTTCAGCCTTTCATTCCTCCAGCTGCTCAGTTTTATCATAGCATATAATAGCTTGGTAAAATGAATTTCTGGGGGTAACAGGTAGTTTAAAGCCACATCCCATTTTTTGCTGCAGCAGTGCACCTCAATTCTCTCCGTCTTCCACAAATGAGCTCTCTTCTCTTTGACCTTGCTCCCAGGCCAGCCAGCACTTGTCCCCTTAACTATGCTTGGAGAGAAGATCTGTCATCTGAAGAGAAGACCTTGAGAAGATCCTCCAAAGCCCCTGGGAACTGCTGCTGCAATCTGGCTTTGATTACTGCCATTTCAGGGCAGGTCACAAACTTCTCTTTTTCTGTAGCTAGAAGTCTCACCCCTGCCCTGCTGCTGTACAGGGGACACAATGTGCTGAGGAATTCCAGCAGCCGAGCTCTTATGATGCTCTTAAGCAAACAGATAGCAAGTTGGCACAAGACTACGCACTAAGGAACAGATCAGATGACTTTCAGTAGCTCTTGTTCCCATACTTAGGTCTTTTACATTAGCCTTTACATTGATCAACTCCCATTTTTCAATGGAACATTTTTTTGTGAACGATACACAAAATCTACTGCATATTGCATGAAGGCACTTAGAAGAAAGATGTTACAGGCAGCCTGTTTCCTTTCTCCTTATCCCAGGACTCTGATGCAGGAAAGTGGCAGAGCATAACCACAGGATTTACTGTGTTTCATTCAAATGTGCTTCAGTCTGCTCAGGCACTTTCTTTCCATATCTTTCCTCATTCAAGAGTTTCAGCACTCTTGGAATAGACCCTATCAAGTGTAAATTGAGTACAAAATTAAGTTTGGACAGCAGAACACATGTTCTTGTATTTAGTACCAGGATATTTATCTTCTAAACAGATTATTTTTACAGTGTCTTAAGGAAGGTTAAAGAAATATTTGTATACCTTTGATGTTAACAAGAGGAAGAAGAAATGAGCTTGGGTTATAATAGAAGAATTACAGTACAACTATTACTCCCTAATTAATTCTGTGTGTGAGTAAATCAAAGCTCTAATTATAGACACAAAATCTGCTCAATATTGTGGAATATTTATGCAAAACATTATTCCTAGCACTTATCAGCTGAAATATAATGTCTCACTAGAGCTGAAGCAGCAATTTTAAAAAGAATGTCCTCATTTTTTTGCCACTTCTTTATAGCTCAATACATGGAGAGTGCCTGATGAGAGTACAATTTCATTTTTTTAAGTACTTTGTAAATCCCCACTGACAACTGGTTCAATTCTTCCTTTAAGAAACATCTGTCTTTAAATAAAGGAAAAAAAAACCCTCCAAAAATCCTTAAAATGGCATTTGTCTTACTATTATGAAATAATGTCCTTTAGCTCCACAGCTGTCAACACACTTTGAAAAATTATATTTGACCTTCTCCATGTGCTGTACCATGCACTAGCCAGTGTAACCTGTCATTCATATTTCCATTACATCATTAAATAATAACTCTCTCCAAGCCCTAATCCTGAAAGTTACTCTAGCTAGGAAGACTTGAATCTACTCCACTCAACTCAGCGAGCTGAAGTTACTTGGCTTTTTTTGCAAAGACAGACGACTCGCTCACCAATTGTATATCTAGAGATGGTAAAGAAGAAAGGGTTTGGGATACAGAATCTTTCACTGTGGAATGCACTGCTGTTATTCTGAGAGCATTAAGTGATTCTGTCCCACCAAAGAACAATTACACCTTAATGCCAATAAAAGATAAAACGATATAATGGCAGTGGTGCCACTCATTTTAAAAGCTTTTGGGTGATGACTCAGTGGTTCTTTGCATGACAGATAACAAACATTCTAGCAGAATTAGACTCTGAGTCTTTAAAACGTGTACATTTTAGGGTTATTTCCTCTATCACTTGAAAATGAAAGACAAATTTGAAATAGACTCGTAAATGTCAGTGGACCTACCTTAATGAGCTGTACAGGTTACTGTAGTTCCTTTGTTTCTTTTATTTATTTATTTCAAAACAGGACTATGACAATTTATTGTTAGAAAGTAAAAAACACTAAACTTCACAGTCACCAGCCATCATCCAGCCTAATTTTATTCCATGATAATTCAAAGCCCGCAAATACTACACAGGCTACTGACTAACTGACATTCACTTTTATACAAAAGTTGAGGCAAGCATCTGATCAAACATTATAATAAACCTAAAACAAAGGCAGAGTACACTAAAAAAGGTATCAGCAAGATGGAATGAAACAAATTTTTCAAAGGTTAATGAGTATTTTCACTAGATCTGCATCTTCCACAAAGGATAATGAATATTTTCAGCAGATCTGCATTTTCCTCTAAAAGAATGGTGGACACAAGGATCTGCTAACCTTTAAGGTAATTCAAAGAAGATACGTCACAGAGCACAATGGTTTTATGAAGCACAATAACTTCTATTGACATAGGACTATTTTAGATTGTCTTAATCTGGCTTCAGCTTTCAACTCCACAGTTTCGAAGGAAGTGTGATAATGATCACTTCACTTCTGTCCTTTGAAGTTTCCTCACCTACTCTTGCTTGATACTCAGATCTCCCATTTATTTTGCACAAACACCTAGAAAGCACACCTTATTAGTCTTTCTGATATTATTAGGACTGACAAAATAAGTCTTACAGAGGAGTTCAAAGTAGAGGTGAATGTTGCAAAAATTACCATTTCTGGAAGACTGTGAAAAGGGAAAACCACAATAGAAATTAAGTGTGTCCATCAGCTAGAACACATGAAAAGAAAAAAAAAAAAATCACTCACAGCATCAGACTGCATTTATCTCATTTATCTGTTTCAGCCAAAGTTACAGGGCCAGCCTCTGAAAGGCATGCTGGGAAATGAAAATACAACCACCATGTTAGAAAACGCAATAATTATAACTTCGGGGATCAGTGGGGGAATCAGAGCAAGAGAAATCTTAATTTTGCTAGCTTGAAATAAAACCCCGAACAATCTTTGTCAACCTTTAAAACCAGGCAGATTTCTTCCTTTTTGCTACAGGTCCTGTATATGGGAGGGGAGAAGTAAATAGTACATACATACACATGCACACATACAAATACACAGAACTCATCGTCCTTGGCAGACAGAGGACAACTTCAGGCTGGTATGTGCAATCCCTTACACACTTTGGTAAAGGGAATGTAGCAAAATAACTGCATTACAATGGTGAGAAAATTAGCTTTGTATCCTGCCAGCATTCTTGGATGCCAGAGGCTGGAGACACTCTAGAGAAAGGGGGAGAGTAAAATAAAGTAGTTAGAGCTGCTTCACCCTCTGCAATGGGGTCATACTTGGAGCAAACCAAATTCAAAGATCAATCTTTCTATTTTACACTGCCATCCTCCTCTACACCAAAGAAAACACAAAGTGTGTGTCACTAAATCTTATAGTAACTTCATCGGTGAAAAAGCTAGTGGGCTTTTAGGGTATTAAGCTTATTGTAGTCAATGTACTAATTGGAGATCAAAAGCCTGTTTTTCAGACCACTCATTTCCTTTCATTGCAATGCACAGAATCCGGTTCAGAAAAGGGAGAGTGAATGGAAACCTTTTAGGAATATTTCAAGAAAACTGGGCTACCTAGCTGGGGTGTGCAAATTATAAATTCCTTCTGACAACTTCAGGGTGCTCCTTTAAGCCCAGCTAGAGATACAAGTGCAAGATGACAATGTATCATCTCTATGACTTTATTTATGCATTTATTTACTTATGCAGTCCATATATTTAGCTCTCCTAACACAGTTAAATCAAGAATGCTAATGAATGCAGGGAATCTCCTGAGTCAGCCAATCTTCTTAATATATTTTCAGTTCCATTTGTTTCTTCCAGTGTTAAAATTCCTGTTTATAGTGTAAATGCTATTAATTATGACAGTAATGAGGAAACAAATACATTTTCCCACCTTTAAATACATAAACAATCTTAATAACATATCAAGTTGTAATGAGTGAAGTTTATCTTCTGGTACGAATTTGCTAATGGCCTGCACAAGAAAACGATATTAACATAAGTTTGCAATTTAAACCCTTGCTCTCTAGTGTGAGGCTGGAGTATTTTGACTCTTCTTAAAAGCAGACGCTAAATACTTTTCCTGACTTCATCATTATCTGCTGAAAATATTGATGTTTCCAAAGCGAAGAATGAAGAGATGAGTCTAGGAAATAGGGATAGAAACAAAGGTTTAAAGGCAAGTATTTGGAAACTGATATGGGAGGTTTAATCAAAATGCTGCTATGTCAAACATAGTTAGAAAATAATAGAGTTGGCACCTAGACAACTTCTGGAACTTCATGTGAGGCTTTCCTGTTTCTGTAAACAGCACAGTACTGGGATGAAACTCCAGCGGTGCTTCTTTCACGAGCTCATTTTCTATTCTTATAACAATGCACCTTAATTCCAATTTGATGAGTATTCCTGCCAGCAACACATTTTCATTTTCCTAAACCTCTGTCTGGGGACTTCTCAGAGCTGACAGTGCTGTTTTAGGGCCAATTTCTTGCAGTCATTGCTACCTATTCCCATCCACACAGCCTTGCCAAGATGCACAGTTCATACTATGGCGCTGTCCTGACTGAGTCTAAATTAATTCTTTCTATTTGAGTTTTGCTGCTACAGCCTCAAATTTTAGTAACTATCTCCCCAAGGAACTTTATTATGTCATCCATCCTATTAAGGGGACAAAATTAGCTTTACTTACTGGTAAATGCTGGTTAAGGTTTCTGAGGGCTGAGAAGTTAGGAAGGTTATGGATTTTAAATCATGAACTTCCATATTTATGCCCTAGATTAACTCCAAAAGTTACAGTGCTCTTTAGCACCAAAAAAAGAAAATTTAAAATTTTATGAAAGTAGATGGAACACTGCTCAGAAGATGCTTTGTAGCAGTATTTTTAATATATGCCGAGTTCTTTGTTCTTCTGTAGCACATAATTCTATTCTTCAGACCTCTCTTCTCCACATTCTAACTTCCTGCTACTCTTCTCTTGCTAGACTTAATATTCTGATACTTTTTTGTCCTCAGAGTCCTCTTCCCAATCCCTGTTTAATTTCCAGTTTTATTTCCATGCCTTTCTGTCAAGAATTGCATTTCTGTTCTTCCTTGCAATGGCTCCTGCATGTCTTCACTGTACTAATCTTCATTTCTGTAACATCACTATACCAGCAATCCTTATGTCCAGAGAGAGTGACTACATTCTCCAGTGACTATTATTACATTTCCTCAGTTTCTGCCTTCAGGGACAAGCAAAAGCTTGGTCAAACCCACAACTTTGGCTTCCAAGTCTGCCAAAGATCTAAGAGAAAAAGTAACATAATATATCCTTCAAAAAAGAATTATAATGAAAGATCCATCCTCCAACTGCCCACCTTTTAAGAACATATAGATATTGCTATTTAGAATCACCCTAAATACAGGCAAAGACAGACTGATTAAAACAGTCTGATCCATGAGACAGAACGTCTGATGAGTGAGACATGTCAGTTGAAAAGATTACTCGCATCACTTCGCTGAGTGGTCAAAAGCCAGAAGTCAATCAGTATTTAAACTCTTAATGTCAGTGTCTGTGTGGCTAACAGAAGCTGCAATGACAGCATGTGTAGGAGTAACCACCACTAGTTGTAATCCAGTTAGCGCATGTACCATGGAGCAATAAAAACATGGTGTAAGGACTTCAGAATGATCTAGCAACTAGCATGTATAGCTACAACTAACAGAGCCCAGTAGCCAGCCCAATGCCACTTGTGTCTTCTAGACTAGCAACAATCTGTACTAGCTACAATATTGTAGGGAACACCGACAAAAGAAGATATGACACAATACGTATAGTCAGAGAGGATGATGAAGCAGCAACCAAAGATCCTCGAAAAAGAAGGAGTAAACAGAGGTGTGATGTATTCTCATCCTTTCTAAGATATGACATGATAATACCAGCTATCCTCACCTAGAAGTTCCTCCAGCATACTGACTCTGCAGAAAACACAAGGGTAAAACAAGCAACACCCAAGACATGAAAAGAAACTCATTCGACCTTCGCATCAGCATCCAACTAATTCTGTCCTATGAACTACAGTACACAGGAAATTCAGATAAGGCTCAGGGCTCTAGGTTTACTTCCCAAATATAAAAAAAAATATTTCCTGACATACTGTTTTACCAATGACATCTTCAATACCAGTGGCTGTTAAACTTACTGTGATAAGGTCTGCTAAAAAGAGCATGGCCTGTATAACTGTGAATATGAAGGCAGGCAGCAAAAGTGCGAGCTTGATAGGGTATACCCGACAATCCCCCTCTTACAATGCATTCTACAGTTCAAATTTGCTCCTGGTCTCCAACAGTTTTGTCTGTGGCAGTATGACTTTCCAGAGTTCCCACTGAGAATATTATTCATGAGATCTTCTTTTAAAAAAATTAAAAATCAAACATATAAATATATTACAGCTAAAGAGCAATGCTTTGTGTTCCTTGATACGTATTTTCAGAAGACTGATTTTGAACAGTAAGTTTTATTTTCCAGAGTTTAGCTACATGAAATACCATAAAACTGTCTAACATTTCCCTCCACTAATCCTTTTACCTAACTTTTAATACGGTTTTAAATCTTTATTAAACTTTGATATTTAATACATTTGATATTCTGCTGGATGCTAAATTTTTTCCTCTAATTATTTTACTGGCAACATCTGTGTTCAGTAAATTGGAATTCTCTAAATAGGGTTACATTTTATTAATAAGCCAACATCTCTTAGTCCTGATGTTTAATTCATTGTTTTTTATTAGTATATTTCCAGAAGAAGATTTAATTTGTATGTATCAAGCACACCAATCACACGGTCTCACACTCAGGATGAGTTTCATTAAGCGTAATCCCTAGTAATGAATCTTTTCAAATCTCTCATACAAAACACTCCTCCCCCTTTTCATTCCACCTCAGATGCTTCTTGAGAAACTTAATCAAATTTATTAGGAAGGAAGCTAAAAATTCCCATTGTGGTATGAGGTATCAGTCTTTGCTGTATATAGATTTCCACTCATCCCATGTGTTGCCATTATTCCTCCAGCAAGATTTTAGGAATAAAGGGGGCTAAAGGAATGCTCCGTCCCTCAGCTTCAATATCTGCCAATTGCTGCAGTATTTACTAACAGACCTGAGACTGTGGTGTGAAGCTCTCTCTCTCAGGGGACCAACTCTACCTTCATACTATTAATTATCTCTTTATTTCCTACACATGACACAGCTGCAAAGGAGGTGCAATCTTAAGATAATAAGAAAATGATCTTTTAGGAGAAATGTAATTTCTCACTAGGGCACACATATTGGAATAAAGGAAATTAATAATCTATTTATTTACAGCACATGTTTAGCATTTCCATGGGTTTGTGTATCAAGTCTTGATTACAGGATTATCAGAGTCTGTTTTTAGCTAATCTGTTTTTAATGAACATGTGGCTTGCCAGCCTGATGTCCTTATCTCCATCAATTTTACTTCATTTGCAATATTTTAACTTTACTCTGTGCCAGACTGAAAAAAAGCTCATAAAACCAAAGAAAAGTAGTAAAAGTATTTTGTAAGTCCCAATATAAAGCTTTAATTAAGGAAAGCATTTAAGCATGTACCTGATTTTATGCCAAGGCTTAAGCACATGTGAAATTAATCTTAAACATTATGTTGAATTTGACTCCATGTATCATTAACAGTTTGAATTTAATTGCAACAAAATAGTCATCTATGTTACACAACTTTTGTCTTCAGTAAGTCATCAATTTCTAAGCCAGGGACATGACTACAGCTACAACCAGACCAACAGTCAAGGGAAACGATCATGATAATACAAAGCATGCTTGTGCCCACTGATGGGATAACTGATGTACTATTCTCCGGAATAAAATGCCATTAGAGTAAGAATTCCTCAGGGAATTCCTGAAGACCACAGTAAACTAAATTCTAAATAGAGTTTGAAAAGCTTTTGGTGCTACTTCAACAGTGCAGTAAACAAAAAGAGAAGACAATGCTGAGTAGCCTTTTGCTCATCTCTTACTCTAGAACCAGACCTGTGCCAGTCAAGCTCCCAGGAAAGACTATGTTAACATATATCATATAACAAGTAATACCAGGCAACTAAGGACTCTCCAGTCATGTACGAATATAGACAGAACCCCAGGCCACAACAAAACCTTTTGTAAAAGAAGGGGGCTGAAGCTCCTGGGAGAAGCCCACACAATGAGGAAATTTTCCAGTGGTTATTTAAACCAGTTTTAAGGAAACTTTGTAATAACAGAGTAGAACTTTACCTCTCCAATGTCTCAGAAAATTGAGTTCAATTTGTTGCCACACTTGTTCAAAAAAGTGTAGCTTTACAGCAGATGGTAAAATGCTTACTTATTACATCAGACAAAATTCTAAAATTCCTGATATGGTGTCATCTTTGAGTGATGTCCACATTTTGCATACCTAATTTAAGTCTCTGGAAAACTTTCCTCTCTTCCACAATGAGAAAAAAAACCCCAAAACTAATTTCTTCTTAGAAAAAGAAAAGCAATAGGGGTAATATATGGGAGCCATGCAGCCAGGAGAAAAAGATTTTAATTCCAAGTCTGCATACATTTGAGATTATTAATTCTAGATTTTTTGTTTGTATTCAGGCTTCTGAGAGAGACTGGTTGGATTAAAGGGCTATTATGGAACAGACTGCAAATGTGTTCTTCCAGTTGACAAAAAGAGGCTGTTTAAGGTGGAGACTAATAACTATTTTGAAAGCTGTTGCCCTGCACTGGTATGATCTCTCACCTTTCAAAGTTATTTTTTGAATTAATGTTTTAAATGTTTGTTGATATTGCACCTTCAAATGACCCAACTATGAGTTTGGCAGATCCCTTATAACTCGCTCAGAAGCTTACCATGAGATCCTGTAGAAAATTACTGGTGTCTGGAGGCCTCCCCTAAAAGGCTCTGGATCAAGCAGAGTAAAACTCAGAAGCACTCGAGGCTGTTGTTCTGATGGTTGTCCCAGCTTGACCAGCAGCGTAATTTAACCTCAATTCCAAACACTGTTTGCATTTTTTTTTTTAATCATATCTTAAGCTCCAGTAAGATCCAGTCAGTACCAGAGCCAACACCAGGACCTGTACCAACTGTGTTACCAACTCCATCTTACTTCTGCCAGGACGTGATCTCTGAGAAAATCGTATTTTCTATCCTTTACATCTGTTTGCCCTGTCACATCACTGCTTTCATTTTTAATGATACAACAGCAAAGGAAATAGGGGGAAAATTTAATTATATGCAAAAGACTATAAGCTAAAGATGCACATTTATGAAAGTAAACTCCCCAAAATGTCTAACTCTCCCTGTGACTAATGAAACCAGGGTAATCAAATCAGTCATTGTCAAATGTCTAGCAATATTTCAAGATACAAATTCATGTGATTGGATCAAAACATTTAACAGACTTTTGCCTTCATACATAAGAATAAAATTAGCAAGTATTACTTATTAATTCATAGAGGAAGCACTTAGGTTTAAGTGGCATATGGCTGTGCCAAAATATGGCAGATCTGATGACCTGACCTATGATTAAAATGATGAGCAACATTTATTTATACTCCATTTTTTTAATGATAAATCTTTTTATCCCTTTGTAACAAAGACAAGAGTTTAGCTCATGTACTCAGAAGCAGAACAGTATTATCTCATCCAGAGGATGAAGCAAAGATACAAGATAAGGAAATATTTTTTAAAAATTTAAATGTCAAGTTACATAAGTAAACTACTTACAGTGAACCGTGTCTGGCAATTCGTACATGTGCATATTTTCTACTATAGAGCAATTAGGCTTCACCAGCTTCCTCGTTCTCTGCAGCAGAAAGTAGAGGAAAACTCTTATCAAACTGACTATACCATTCTCTCTATATTAAATGCAGCAGAATGTGATCTTATTTGCCCAGATACAATTCCTCAGCATATTGTTTAAACAAAGAGTCTCCAGATGAATATCTATGTAAATGACCTCAGTTTCACATGCTGCTTTTGCTACACTGCAAATGCTGCTGGTAAAGCAATGCGCAAACCAAGAAAGAGCTAACTGACAAAGCCTGGTGTAAAAGGGGGAGTAGGGAATTACCTGCATTCAAGAGACATCGCCAGCAGTGCTGCTGTACAGCATTTGCGCAGCACAGGCCATAGCAGAGTACTCTCTCGTGCATGTGCACTCTCTCTTTCGTGCACAGACAACCCCTGCTGAAGGCCAGTGGGCTTGGGAGCCTCTGCCTGAGCAGCCCTCCCAGGGAAAAGGCTCCCGGTGACTTGCTCTTGCTCTTTCCTAGGATGGCTTGCCTCTGCAGGGCTTCAGGTGAAGTGGAATAAATCTCATCAATTTAGTTTTACTAGGGAAAAATATTGAGGCCTTATAAACAAATCAACTGACCCATCAAAAAAATTAGCAACTGAAGTGTCAGAACCACTAATTAAAGCCAAGTAATTAATTCTGCTGTGACAGATAGTCACTGCTACTACCTGTAATGCACTGTATTAATTCTGCACCAAAAAAACACGACAACATGGCACACGCATACACATAACTTACGTACATCCCATAAAGCCCAGTTTCTTTTTGTAGAGGCCCAGTTCCTTCTTCTCCCAAGCAAGATAAACAACAGTGAGCATGGATGATGTTTATGAATAAAATCTCTACGGCTTCAAATAACGTTTAATTGTGTAAGTCATTCACCTCATTTCAATGTTAACTGCTGCCTATGAAGACAAATACAATCAGCTTTGGACTTCCTCTATGGTTTGTTTTTTAAATAAAAGTGAATGTAACGTATGCAAAACCTGCTGGTTGGCTTAGCCTCTCTTGGGAAAGACAGATGCAGCCTTTGAAAATGGACACAGTCCCACACCTGCCTCAGTAAGACAGGCCACCTCAAATGGAGAGGGAGTCTTGCTGAAAAAGGGGGGGGGGGGGGGAAATCCCCCACCCCCCAAAATGGAGGGGGAAGGGAGGGCATTGGGAGTGGAAGCAGGGACACCTGAGGATGAGAGCTGTGGCAGAGAAGCCCCCTTAAGGACAGCTGCCTGTTTTGCAATGCTTAACGTCAGCCAGTGCAAACCACCCAAGCAGCAGAACACCACAGCCTCAGGTTTGGAAGCGTGAGGGAAGTGCCAAGAAAAAGACACACTCAGACGGGGGACAACCAGCCCATGAAGGTGGCTGGGGTAAAGCAGCATAGGGAAGGAGCATATCCTATTAAGAAATTATTTTTTCCTGAAGAAAAATTTCCTCAAAAATTTTCACTTTTGGCTGAAGTCCAGATAAGAAAATTACATTAAAAAGTATTTTTCAATAATCTTTTCTTCTTAAAAAACTTGTATATACTTGAAATCTATTTATATTTAAACCATTTTTTAAAATAAAATCATAAACTGCCTTTCTTACTAACACACACACGCTGAAATGCAAAGGATTACCTGCCTGTAATGTGATGCATAGGCTTTGTTCTGGCAGTTTGCACAGGAATTAAATACCACTGCAAGAGCCTAACATCCCTGCATATGCTAACAAGATACAACAATGGTGGGGGAAGCTTTGCCTTTATAACATAACAGAATCTGGACCCGTGAAGAGAGAGATGTAGCATACTGCAATGTCAGAAGCATTACTGGCACTGGAACCACCCATGCTCTCCTATGCCAACACTTCTCAACTCTGGCTTAGAATGGAGCATCCTTAATGTGAGATAATCATTCAACTACCTTACCCTTTTTCCCCTGTAGAAAAATCCAATAAAAGGTATCCATTAATTTTCAGTTACGGTGCTTTTTTGTTATGTCAGTATTTCATTACTTCCAATGCCTTGACTCCAGCCACATCTTTCAGATTGGTTCTCAGAACAACTAAAGAAACCAGTAATTTTTGATGGATAATAAATTCAGAAATAAAAATGACCCCAGCTAAAATCCAACTAAGGTAAGCAAATTAACTAGTCTTTAACTTCTAGTGGACACTATTCTCCTCAGTGATAAGGAAAGTTCTTGTTGCTTTTTA
>NW_008824283.1:4611718-4671570 GCF_000699105.1 Pygoscelis adeliae | reverse complement strand
TGCAGTTGTATTAGCCAGTAATTGAAACACTTTTTGCAATCCAATTTCCTTTTAATTTTGCTTCCAAATAGCATGTCCTCAGATGAGAATGCCAAATTCTGTCACTAATTTAGCATTTAAGTCAAATGTATAAGTATTTGCCACAAAACTGAAACTTTGCAACAGAAATAAATTGTTATTGAGGCTTTCATTTAACAAAACAATAATAATTGCATTTAAACACTTGCAGTTGTAAAGAAAAGCACACAACCTAAAGCTGGTGATTCAAGTTTTTTAGTCACTTACTGCTGAAGCTTAAGAAACTATAAAGTCATGGGTTTATCCCACCTACTTAAGTTACTTGCTATATCACTCAATGTGGGGAAAGACCCAGCTATATCCTAAAGGTGAAAGAACCTTCAGATGAGTATTTTCCCTTCAACAATTTCTGCAGTGAATTGTCAGTACAGAAATTTCTAGCACCTTCATTGCTAAAAATTTTAGGACACAATGATGCATATGGATTTAAGACCAACATAATGGCTTAAAGGCTACTTACAGATTACAGTTTCATTTCATATTAATTTCCATATAAAATCTGTTTGTTTTAATTTTCCTAAAGTGGCCATACGTTTTGCAATCTGCTACATTATTTTTACTGTAAAATTTGGGTTCAGCTTGCTGTGGCATACATTGGACCTTGATAATCGTTAGTGATATTTTAAGCTGTAAATGATAACCAGTGGCCTATAACCATAGTACATCAAACACTTAAGCTGCGCACCTAACGGCTGCTAATAGCTAACCTGGAGTTAGCAAGATCAATAGGGTTGCATTAGTGTAAGTGAGAGGAGAAAGCAGAACGACTAACTGCTGGAGCTAAAGAAATTACAGTCAAGGTCTCCTGTAGTCAAGTAATTTCATAATGGTTCATCACAGTCTTTGTTATGTGTTCCCTTGAAATACTTATTCTTTGTCAGATATGGGATAGTTGGATCACTGGTATACTCGACTTTTGCTCCTTTCGCACGTAAGTACACCAGTAGTTCCACTGTGTCACTACATACGGTCTTGCTGCAATCACAGGCTGGATCAGGAATATGAGGCTTTCTTAACTTGTATTAATACTGATAGTTACTGCAAGTTAATGCTAGATGTGTTTTAACACTCAAAGAAGAATTAGTAGATAGGTTTTCAGTCAAGTTGGTTTTGAAGCCAAGTATAACTGCCATAAAACCCAGTTCGTTTATGGGATCATGAGAAGATTCTCATTCCAATCTAACCAACCGTCCAGTATATAAACCCTTCCAAGCTTAGCGTTGGCATAGACAGACAGTTCATTAACAGGAGCTACTGGAGCAGATCTTCACCAATCACATTGGTAAGCCACCCCTCATTAGTTTCATAATTACACTGTATATGTCCCACACATCACATATCATGTTTTTGAGCTATTAAAATATAGCTTTCATTTTCTGAAAGGCTAACCACATTAAATCACAGAAGCCAGGAGTAGCACACTCTTAAACAAATCATAATTCACGTTAGACATTTAAACCGACTTTTTTTCTGAATGACACAATCTAGCAAGGTGCAGTATTGCTGATCTTCAGAAGCTGCTTGTTCTTCAGAGATCAGATTCTAATTACGAAGAAAATGACGGCTGCGATGAATAGGCTGGTAAATTAAATTATCTTTTGGGTTGCGTTTGGTATTCTAGGTGCCATTATTCTCACCATCCCTTGAGAAAAGGTGGAATTGCTCTTTAAATCAAAGTCACTTAGAGTTTGTACGACCAATGGACACACTGATAGTACATTTCACAGACAAAAGGTATTTATGATGCAACTCTTTCAGGAGTCTTTACACCCTGAATATTCCTTTAACAAGAAGCCACAGAATTTTGCATGGAAGTACTGTTCACCTAAATACGTACACATTTTTTTCCCAGGGAAAAACACAAAGCAAACATGCAGGACTACATGGGCAGCACTTCTAATGAAATGTCCTCCACAGATCCAACAGGCATCTAGAACGAGACAGGTCCAGTTACAGCATTCAAAAGCCAACGTCTTGCATGCTTCCACACAACATCACATACAAACACACTTCTCCCAGCACCTATTCTGGCTGACAGCTTCTTTTTCCCAGTAACTCAGAAATGTTTCTTTCTGTATTGAAAACACTTCATCCTTTTGATCATATTACCCATCGATACTCTAAGTACAATTTTGACTACTTGTGCTTTTCTAGTTATTAGTACATACAAACTACACTGGCAACCATGCAAGGCGGCTGCCTTCTTCCCCTTCAAATGTTGGTGTGCAAATAAGTTCAGTGTCTGTAATTAGATATATACAGCAAGTAATTGTACTGAGACTGTACAGTGTATCCCCCCACACCTTCCCACAGAGGAATCAAGCAAGGCAAAATGGAACTAAGGTTTGATGTAGTTGCTTCTGAGTACACCTGAGAGTACTAAATGCATAGTGAGTAATTACTGTAAATACTACATGTTTACATGGCTTTTCTGACAGGTTATTCTATCTTAGGAAAGCATGACCCCAAACTTTTAGCTAAACCATGAAATGCACGCGCTAATTAGTTTGTACTGCAGACCACAATTAAAATTGCACAAAACAGGAAAGTCTGTATTTAGAGGATTTAGGATTTTTAAAAACCACTTTTTCTTCTCAAACTCTTGAACGTTCAAATTTGAACTCTTTTCAGTAGTGCAGAAAGCCTCATATACAATGGTACTACTTGTGCACCCTTCTGTGTTCTTCCACGTGCTCCTGAACCTATCTGTCAGGCATTCCCCAACAGATTACAGTATTACTTTGACTGTCTGTCCATCATATCTGTTCTCTCAGATGTGAAGCAGAACAATGCATCACTTCTTAACAGTGTTTATGTGAATAGCATAGTAAAGAAGTTTGCAGAGGTATACTATGAAGTTTCTGTAATCTGTCTGTAAATGTTACTGCATCCCAAATTTACAATTTCATGAGAAAAATTACATACTTCCATGGCTCAAATGAGACAAAACCATTATACATAAATACAGCCACCACTTTGTCTTTTAAGAGCACCTCAAGATTCTCTAGAAATCCAAAGATGAGAATCTTAATTGCAAATGCCAGACACATTTCCTCTAATAAAGTAAAAACACCACCTTTATCATCTTTTCCATTTACCTCTCCCGAACTACAAGTATATCAAGTCTTATTTGAAGCTGCAAGTGATTTACATTCAAAATAGCCTACCAGTAAAATACTTCAGTTAGATTTTGTTTCCTTGACTTCCTGTCTTGGTTAATCCAAACTCACACTTCCCAGACTTTCTCACAAAAGTAAAAAAATTCAAATCCTTCTCATTCACTTTAAAACCTCTACATTTATCATGTTCCCCCCTACTTTTTTTCCTCCTCTAAAATTATACTGTGAAAATACTTTGGGGCTATCCTGCAACATGGAGGACTTCCCTTTTGGAAGAACAATGAAAATTAATTTTTGAATCCCTTGCTACTCCACAACTGTACAATGTCATCAGCAACTCTTATAAGATCACCAGCTGTTGAAAATGGCTTGACTTTCTACACTGACCTTTAACATTTGTAGTTTGCAAGAGGAACTCTGTACTTTCACATATGCTTAAAACAGATCATAATGAAAATGAGACTAACATTAAAAATTACCTCAGAAATTCACGTGTGTGTGTGCACATGTGTATAGGTGTCAATAAGCACTCACTTGTTCATAATACTCATTCAAGGCTTCCTGTGAATACTTCACTATCTCTTCTTAAGTTTTAATTAAATGTTAAAACCAGGAAAAATTCTATTCACTTAGCCTATATGTGAATGTGACATTTAATACTACTTTGTTTTTTAACAAAGAATGTCATCAGGTACAGCATAGGATAAAGGTTGGTCGTACCTGGTCATAAACTTGGTATGAAGGACAACAGGATGAATGAAGGATACGAATGAAAGGTAACAGAGGGTAAACTGGTTATGTGCAAGGACTGTTTGCAGCCAATTTTCTCCAGTTTTATAGGACACCTTCAAAGAGCACTATGCTCCCTCTACATTCACAAGGCAATTGGGTTTCATAACTGGCATAGCTATGTTGTGCCTATAACTGAAGATCTGGTTCAGTTCAAGGCTGGAGACAGTTATTAACTTGTCTTCACCAACTTGTTTGCTTGCTTGCTGAAACTGAGTGAAACTTTGACAACCTTATGAATTTCCTGTAAGAATGGAACAGGTCTTGATGCCCAAACAGGTCTCGTGAAAGCAAACAATAAAAAGATACTAGCACTCTGGCGATGCTTTATATATCAGTTAAAGTCCTTCAAAAATCTCACATAGGAGGTGTAGAAAACAAAACCTTCACAAGGTGTCTTGAAAAATATTTCTTTTGGTGAAATGCTGTGTCTTTCTATAAAAAATATTACAACAAAGTGTATATGAGCTACTAGTTACCATATTGTACATAAAGGTAAGGAAATAATATAATGCAAAGAGAATTTGAGCTCATTTTTATTGCATCCTCTTATTATTTGTAAATAATCAAGGTATTTGCTGTGTGTATGCCTATTCCTGAAACATACTGAGCATAAAAATCCCTCTTACTTTTAATGGTATAGGAAGCTCTTCTCACAAAGCGAGTGATATCTTCCACATTAGAAGATAGGTGTCAGAGAATAGAGGAGATTTTGTCAATTACTATTAACATTTTGTAGTGTCAGTTTGTGAATACCAAATGTGGCTCCACAAAAATGAGGATTAACTCTTTAATGGGATACTTTGGTACAAAACTTATTAGACCTGAGAAAGATAATGCTGCAGTCCAGAGCTGTCAGAAGCAAATGTTAGGTCTCAAAACAATACAACTCGAGGAATAAATAAGTTATAGCTAATCAGTCAGTATCAAAACCCACCTAATTTAACAGAAAAAGATCCTCCTTTTCTACAGTCTTGCCTAGACACTTCTAAAAGCTTTAAGCGAATATGCAGATGAAGCTTTGCAGCAAGAAAACATTCTACCTGCAACCCATCCCTGATCTGTTGCTGCAAGGCAGAGAGATTATACAACAGGCTTTTAAATAATCAAAGGAAGATGTTAGATTAAACTTTTTGGTGTTAGTGATAGTCAATGTTGACTTCCAGGATAAGAAATTAAACAGAATACGCGGAATGCAAATAGCACTAAGCCAACAATTAAATAACATTTACCAACAATTAGCGAAACCCTAACTTTCCTTCCTGAACAAAGCAAAAAAAAATTTTTAATTTAATGTTGATATTACAAATATATTCTGTTTGACTACTTTATCACCTTCATTAAATAAATTATAAATATTTTATACCTCTATAATGTAGAGAAGGCACATAATATGTTCCTCATACTCAAAAGCTAGAAGCAAAACAATTTGTTTCCAGTTCTTTCACGTTTTATTGCCTTTCTTACATTGCATCCTCATTTTGAATTATGGCAAATTTTGTTCTACACAAATTTAGACCTACCCATTCTTGAATTAACCTGTGTTGCCAGCCTGTTGGGAGTCATTTTGTTTGAACATCTGGACCAACCACATGTTTACTACTGAAAATAAATCATCATTTATGAGTTATGAATATTAACAGAGGGTCAGTGAAGATTGGACTGCATATGCTTAGTGCATTATGAGAAAGTGTTATATAAAAGTTGTGTTTGGAAAGTTTATGGAATACACTGAAAATGAGATGCTTATCTGGGTCCGTAGCAAGGTAGTTTATAGTTTCATAGTTCAACTGGACCTGCATTTATTAAAAGTTTAACTAACATTACAGTGCCATCTGTACATAATCAATATTTAATTATTACTTAACACCTCAATTTACCAAAAAAAAAAAAAAAAAAAAGGATGTGATGCATATCTGACAAAGGAGTCTTTTGGTGATTTTATTCCACAAATTAAAGACAGCGTGGAGCTTTCTTTAGTGGGTAACTGTGATCCCAAGACAGCCTTCAGACATCCTTGAATCTGTAAGGGACTCCAGTGTTTTGCCCTCACATCCCTCCCTGAAGTACCATTTCTATATGAAAGACTAGAAATGGGTGTTGTGGAAATCCACTACTCTGTCACCTGAACATTCAGACTTACATTCAGTAATACACAGGAGTCCTTCCTTTTTGTTAGGTATTAAACCAACCTTTCTATAGGAACCCTATAGCTTTTATTTACAACATACGTATCTGGCAACAGCAACTAATTAATTGGGAGTCCATCAGAGTCTCAAAGCAACCTTAACGTAAGTAATATTTCCTTCCACAGAATAAAGGAAAACACAGACAGTTAATGTGAAAATCTTTTTTCTAAAATGTCACAAATGCAGAGACAATGATGGACAGTAATATAAAGCTTTATCTAACATTGGTTTTAAAGGCAGATGACAGGCAAGTAAACTGGAAGAACTACATGAGGAAAGAAGTTCTGTAAGTACTTATACAACCCGGACACTTCTCTCCATCTCCTTGTGTTCCCAAACTGAAGTGAAGCTTTTCTATCACCCAGCAATGAGTTTTCTCTTAATCTTTTTTATACCTTACTCATTGCTATCACATCTACACATTGAACAATTTTAATACAAAAGACTAGTTTTGTAAATAAAAACCCAAACAAACAAACAAATATTCCTGGTTGTACCAGTTATAAAGAAATGCTTGAAAGCATGATTTGAGTTCGGGTTAAATAACCCAAATAACATGGAGAACCATCCCAAATTCATTATTTTGAAATAAAAATCTGGATACCAAGCCAAACTCATGATTTTCATGTGACTATCAGAGGGTATGGAATGAATACTTAACAATGGTATGCATCATGCACTATAGATCCACATTATTGACTGGATAATAAAAGTCAATTAGAATATCAGTGAATGCACTCAGAGCCAACACATTCCCATCTCCTTGCTTAGTGAATTGTTTGAATGCCAAGAGGGTTCCTACTATAAAGTTATATAAAGAGAACTGGGACACCGATTTTGAGTATCAAGTGACAATCATTTTTGGATTGATAATCTAAACATAGGCAGTAATTAGAATATAGGTACTGAAAACACTGCCACTGCATACAGTTTCCAGAGACTATTTAAGGTGCAGTTTCTGAATCTAATGCCACGCTAGAGCTAGAATGGACAACCCTATCCTTTTTGAGCTCCTGACCATGCGACCCTGTCCCTGCTCCCGTTGCATCAACACAAGGCATGTGCAGACATGTAAGGAGCTGGCTAAGCTTCTTTCTACTGGATTAATTTTGAGCTAGATCTCTGAGCCGATCCAAATTCCCATATCGTCACAGTATGGCTGGTGCTGACACAGAAAACATGGAGGGAACATACTGGAGTGGAACAACACGAGGGAGACAACGTTCACCCACTTCAGCAGCAGCTCATGCTGAAATCTGTTTAAGCTATCACAGGAAAAAAACTCTCTCCAGGTCCTCTCTAATGTTAAAAGGACCTTACCTGCTAACCAGGAAATGCGCCTTGTATCCATTTTGAGGTTTTTATTGAACATAGCTTTTCAAGCCAAATTCAGAAATTACTTTGAATTAGCATGAACCACTGTACTTTTCAACTTTTTCCATCCACTTCAATACGTGCTTTTCACTATGGGTGCTCTCAAGACATGCTGTTCTCATGGCAACTTACCTCAGTAAAGGAACATCTTACCTATTGCACCATCCCAGAATGCCGTTGTGAGAAGTCTGCAGCCAAAACTGCAATTTTAACCTGGCTTTAACATTTAGCCTGTTCTTAATGAGAACTGGTTTAGAGGAGATATATACTGAAGGAGGACCTAGGTGTGTTGAAAGTTTGAATCTGCATCAACTACAGCATTTTTATTCCTGACCCAAGCCCTGTAGACCAAGCACATTCTTCACAGGCCTACAGACATACATCTAGCACCACTACTTTATTTGACTGCTAAAAGCTGGATGTCTAATCTAAGCCTACAATCTGGGCCCTCCATAGTCATCCAGGCTCCCTCTAGTCACTGGAGAAGAAGGGAACTTCCTGAGTCTATTCGTACCATGTATCTTAGACTCCTGTTGCTAAACTGCTTTTAGAGGTGTATGCCTCTATCCATTGACTAAAGAGGGGAAACTACAGGGCCAGCTTAGAATAATAACCTGACTAAATGTGAGATAAATACCATACCTCATGTCTAAGATGAATCATTACATTCCAAACCATCAAAATACTGGAAACAAGAAAGCAATTCCAAGATGACTGTAAATAAAATATACTGCATGAGAGAAAAAATCAGATGTAATCTGCAAGCTTAGACTTTCCTGAATTTGATGCTTCAGGCAAGCCATACATACATTTCTCAAGAAAGTCCTTTGTCTTTGTAAAAGAAATTATCAGTGTTGGTGACTGCAGCAGAGTTTGCCCTTTCCTAGATTCTTGTATCAATTATGCTTTGAAGGTGCTGAATGATTCCATTCTGTGAAATATATCTCAGTTAATTAAAAGGTTGTATTTTCTTCAAGAAGGAATATAATTCATGATGAAATAGGAGGTTAATGCTTTCTAAGTCAGAAATCCTTTGGGTGAAAGTAAAATAGGTTTTAGAATAGACATGCTCTCCAATCAACCTCATTGGTTAAATATTCCTGAAAGGCTTCAAATTTGAACTGAGGGAGTGCAGAGCTGCATATGAAGGCAAGGAGCTTTTATTATTTTCCTTTATCTAACTTAGAAACAATAGAACAGGTAAATACATGGGATTGTACAGCCAAAGAATGAGTTACAACACCCCAAACGCCACGCAATACCAGGCAAAGTGCCTGCAATGCCACAAACAGTGTAACAGAGAAAGGTGAGCTTTTAGAGTGGTTTGTATTTCACAGAAGCAGGAGATCAGGACACTCATATATTTATTACCACACTGAAAAGCCTGTATTAGAAATATCAAGAGCTCCTTAACTTGCATCTTTATGTATACATAAACTGTTCATTTGGGTAAGCAAGTAAACAAATGTATTTTCTATATAAATGCATTCAGCTGAAAAAGCCTCCAAACTTGGGCTGTATAGGAAAAAAATATATTTTCAAGCTGTTCAGTGCAAACCTTAAAGTGACAGGAATTAATAAGTGTCAGTTCACTAACAATGGACCAGTGCACCACAGCACTTTGAAAAATGCCAGTGACAAATACTGTAATATAATTCCTGGAGGTAGGACGAAGGTGGTGAGCAAGAGGAATGTGCATTTCCTCAGAGGCTGCAACAGTAGGCATTACTCCTACTGTGACAGGACAAGACAAGAGAGAGCAAAAAAATTCTCAGTCTCTGTTACGCAAAGGGACCTTCTTGGCTGGTGCAGGGCTGACAAAAGTGCTCATTTCCCCACTCTAGGCACAGAGAACTACTTGAAGACACATGGTGCTCTGCACTGTGCTCAGTTTTGCTCCTGAGAGACCACAGAGGGGGAATGACAAAAATGGAAGTTTGATCAGATTTGGTACAAGCAAAAGTCCACTGAACAGTTCCATAAAATGTTGGGCCAAATAGTAACCTGGCATAAGCTGTCACTATTCCAGTGCTTTCTAATTAGAGAGATAAGAGTGCTTTATAGTAGATAAGCATTTCCCTCAGACATTGCAAATGTGATTTATGCCATGTCTTTATTATGACTTCTGCTGGCCTAGCTCTGTCTATCCGGGTGCTGAGGAGACATGCTTCAGCACTAACCAAGGACCAGAAACTTCTCCTGCAGGTGCGGTTACATAGCAAACTGGCATTTCCAACAGACTGGTTTGATTCTCTTCTAGGACATCGTTTTACTACAATGATACACGGCACAGCCTTCCGGTATCACTACATTCATTCTGGGACCACCTTTGGGGAGCATATGAAAGTCCTGAGATTGTTAGAGCTGTGCTAAGGTGCCTTCAAGTTTTCTCAGCTTCTATCAATTTCCTAAGGAAAGCTAGTTGCTCAGAATATGACACAAAGTCTTATGATGTTCGGTGTAAACCTACTTATTGGTTGCCATCCTGGACTCCTCATTTAATCCCTACTCTCTTCAACCACAAATATCCTTGCTAGACCACAGTTCACCCAGCCCTGTAGTGCACAGCAATGCAGATAGCATCCCTGTAGAAACCATGCAGACAGCATTACCATCCCAGTATCTATATTGTTTGCTCTCCAAAAGCCAGATCCTCAACAGGTGTTTCTCCTTCAATGTCACTGGAGCTACACTGATGTGTTTCACTTAAGGGATCTAATTCAAAATTTTGTTGGCTCTACCCCAAAGCTGTCTACTGCCCAGAGGTCTAAAAGTGGGAGAAACAACTATCAGGCACTTTCAAACTTTTTATTCTTTGACTATTCCCTTTTTTTTTCTACTTTGGGACAAGTAAAAATTCTGAGCCTGCAGAATTTAGGCAATAACTTCATAGGAAACCATCGCAGATCTTTCATTTATTTTGAGTTACTCATATTTAACATTTCTCCCAGAAATGCAGAGCTGCTGTTTCCTCCATACAGAACACCACCACATTTTGAAAAGCCATGTGAAAAAGTTCTAGAGAAAGTCTTTGGCTTCTTACAGATCTGGAAACTCACACTATTTCATGCAAAAGCTTATTTTCTATATAGAGTATCCACATCATCTCAGAATTAAAATAACCCAAACGAAAAAAGTTACACAAGTCCAGACAAGCAATGAGATTCATCCATTTTTAATTCCTCACATTCTCTCAGTAAGTCACTACTGGATAAAACCCAAGACCACGTGTACTGAGAGAGCTGGTCTGAGTTCCACTTTGATTAATAGTAATATGACAAAGTAAAATTAAAAACTACAGAAAATGTAATCAAAAGTCCTTATTCTGTTAGCACTGAAAATCCTGTGTATATGAAATAATTAGATAGGAACAACTCTATAGTAGAAGACTGCTAACAAGTGAAATGGAAAATAAGAAAGTTACAGGTCAGCAGCAAGTATTTGAGAAAAGGCTTATTTATGCACTTACTAGAATAAGTGATGTTTAATTTTAATGTTCAATGTCACTAGAGCAGTTTTTATTATCCATCCTTTTCCAGTTTTCTTAGCTCTCTCCTCTCATCCTATAACAGTGATTCATTTGGACTATTTTTTATGTTAAGTACAAAGAGTTCCAAAAATGATATATGACACACAAGATTAGACCCAGCCAGTGCCTAAGAAATGATCATCTTAACTTCATAAAGATGAAGCCTTTGCCAATATATTTTTCTCAGTTACTCTCTGTCTCCAACTACTAGACAGTGTCAAGATTGCAGAGAAGATTGGTTCTAAGTCTGTGCCCAAAAAAGTGCTTTGTTATTATTTGACCTGCTAAATATCAGCAGTGTTGTTATTTACACAATACTGAATTATAACCAAGTCATGTTTTGTTTCACATAGTTGGGCACGGACTATATCTGTAATATTATCATCATATTACTTTCCTTACTTTTACTGAACTGCGTGTTGATGAAACAACCCACTTGACCATAAAAAAAAAAAATCACTTATGCCATGTGCAAAAGCTCATAACCGTGTTTCTGCAAATGGGATAAGCATGACTAAATTCTTAAAACTATTCAGTTAGGTCATTTATGGCTGCCTGGGAATATGTGTTAGAAAAGTTAATCTAACTGGTGCACTAATCCTATGCATCAAAACATAACAGCAAAGAAATTAATTTTTAAATGCTATAAATTCATTATTAAACATCACATAGAAACAGCAAGAGATATATCTCAAAACATATTCTATGAACATATTACTTCACTCAAAACTTAACTTTTAAGGTGTACAATTCACTATGATATTTAATGTTTAAGAAAAATTTAAAATGCATCTTTCAAGTATATTGCAGATGTTCTTGGGATTAAACTTGCTCAAAGGTAACATAACGTAAGGACAAATGCAGTAGTTCTAAGTGCTCAACGACAGCCAGGCATTGCAGTCAGAAGTAATATTTGTTAACATACGTTAACAATGTAGAAGGTGACACTTATGTAGAAATCTCTTACCTGCCTTGGTTGAATCTCTCCTGATAAGGTTTGTTCTGTGAAAGATGCAAATCTTTATGTATAAATCAGAAGCAAAGGTGTGCTTGGCACATCCAGTTTTCAGCAAAGCTCAAGTGTTATATGTGTAAGTAATAAATTGGCTTCTCAAAGTAGCTCAGACCATATTAATTGGAAACAGAGTCACTGCTTGCAAGGTTGCTGATGCTGCTCCTTCTGCTTTGTGCCTTTGCAGAGAGCTAATGTATGAATAAGCCAGAGAGCAAATCCCTTTCTCTCTTTCTCTCTTTACCTTTCCCTCTTTCTCTTAAATGGTGAGTTACGAGTTCAGTTTATTCTGCAGACGGTGGCAGAGGACAGGCTGACAGGCAAGAGTGTTGTTTCCTCCCCTGCCGAGACACACTGAATGTGTTGTGAATAAAGACAAAGCCCTCTACCAGTGCACCACATCACTGTAGATAAGAGCTGCAAGGATGTGCTGTGCTGTTCTTCAGCATGCAGACAAGCCTTAAACGCAGTCGGACAAACTCATCATGCTTTCCTCACTGAAGACTTGCACCAATAACTTTTGTTGGGGACCACACCTCCTCTGCAAGGGGAACTCCATCTCTGCAGCTGGCAAGAGTTCTGTTTTGCCTTCTGGAACTGGCTATCTACATGGTTTTATTTTTCTACATCATAAAGGGCTATTTAGTACTAGTTTCTCCTTCTGGCTAATGGGTAACTAACTGGATAAACTACCCATTTTCCATACAGTTAATTAACCCCTGTAAAATCCTTACTGACACTTCAGTTTTAGGGTTTGTACTGAAGTTAGGCCTAAAGGATACTTGCTAAAGAGTTTTGCACATGAATAACAGCGCTTTCCCCTCTACTCTCCCCCCGCCTTTTCTTTTTCACTGTAAGTAAAAAATTCCTAGGTAAAATTATTAACTAGTGGAAACTAGTAATGATACCATTGGAACAACAGAGTGAAGCTGACAGTAAATAGAAAGTAAAACTATCTAATTGGCAAACAGTATATAAAATGACCAATTACAAAAGCTATACTGAATACATGGGAAATGCACGCTGTTTCAAGTTCACAGACAGCAGACTTGAAGCAATTTTAAGAAGATAATATTTGTTTTCCGTGCTCTTATCTGTGAATCCTGACTACTAGCAGGTGGGAAAGGCTTAAAGCAAAGTTATTAAAAAAGAATAGCAACTTTTAGTGTCATATTTTTCAGAGATGCATATACATACATATACATGGTTATATGCAAACCTATGCTATAGTGCCTAATACGAAACCCTGTCAGCCTCTTTCCTTGATAAAAAAGTCAGCAAACCTTTCAGAAAAAAAAAACAAACCCAAACCTACAACTTTCTTCCCTTAATATGGTCTGAGTTACTGGAAAGAACCATCCCCCCCCTCCACCCCCAAATGATAAGAAGCTCTTCACCAAATATTGCCCCATTAGTGGCTGTGAAATCTGGAAATCTCAAAGTCCCTTGAGCATCAAGGTGCTTGGACTATGGGGAGAAAGGATACTTTAGGTAAGATAAGGCATGATAAGCAATTCCCGAAAGCATCTCTGCTGCCCTGCAGAAGCCGTATTGGATGGCTGGATACTTACGGAGCCACAAAATATCACATGGAAACCTAGAAACTGGACGAACTCTTGACTTTGTAGCAAAATGGCTATAGGGTGTCAGATTTTTGTAGCACCAATGGCTAAGGAACGAAGCCACTCCCCTCATGTTCACACACAAACCTCCACAGTCTTGTCATAGTGTAATAATGACCATTTATCATATTGAATAAAGATCTCTTTTCTGCAACATGCCCTGTGCATTTTTCATTGCAAATGAAAGTGAATCCCTTTCCCATCAGTTCCAATGCTGGTCACTTTGAAGTCTAGGTTTGACTAAAAGAGGAATTACTGTGAAATTTGAACACTCTTGTCCAATTTTGTATGGTTTGAAAAGATAACAAGCATGAACACGATAGCAAGTGTTAAACACTGAAAAATGCAATTTGTCCCAGGCTGATATTTACACTGAAGCTGATCCAGCTGTCAATCACATTGCCATTGTTTTAGTGAACTTAAGCAACAAGGAAACAAGGAAAAACAGTACATGGCAGCCTGTGCCAGTTTTGTGACTGCATGTACATAACAGAGAACATCAGGGACAAGAAACTTTTGACAATAGTGATCTACTCATTTTCCAAAGGATGCTGCTCCCAAGTTTGTTGCATCTGCTAATGGGAAACTTGATTGTATGAGGAAATTGCTATTCCTAAGGGAAATATTAAGCACTTGGCACTCAGCTTTACGTTTGATTAAGAACTTAAATAGTTTGAGAAAGCTTGAGAACTATCACTGGTACTGAAGCCTTTTTGCCTCCTCCTTCCTATAAGCTAAAAACTTGAAGCCTGGATCAGAGGTCCCTTGCTTTTCTACTACTGTATAGTACAGAGGTGTTGTGATGTAATACGGCAGTAAATTTCACTGGGAAGAGAAGATGCACATACAAAAGATAAATGTCCCTCTAACATCTCTTAGTGAGCCAAAGGCTGCATGGTGCTCAGTATTTCCAAGAGGAAGAGGAAGAGGAAGCTCTCGGTTCCCACTGGCTTTCATGGGAGTGGCATACTCTGCACCTCAGAGCCTTGCTGAGCAACTCCAGAATCACACCTAGTGTAGAAACATGACCTAAGTCATAAAACACCATTAATCCTCTATTTACATAGTCAACATCCCAAGGGTTACAGATAAAACTGTATGGAAGAATAAATGAGATTATTAAAACATAATCACTACTCTAGAATTTAGTCTACATCTTCGTTATTTTATATAAGTGTTTCTAGCTTTTTATTTTCATACTGGTACCAGTGTTTAAAACTAAAATGTATCAAATGCACTGGCACAGGACAACAGAAAAATACAAACTTCTAGAACTTCTCATTCTGTACGACATGCTAATAGGAATAAATCCATTATCTGCTAAAGAGTAAAGCATCCAGCCCTGCACAGCACAAAGACCCTATCTGTGAATATTCAGAACCATGAAGTTACCTGCACAAAAATTTTCATGTAAAGAAACCATCACCAATACTAGAAGTATTTCACAGTGGAAATATTTTTGCCAGCCACTGGAAGAAGCTCTTCCATCATCCATCTAATAATTCATTGCAGAATAATTAATTAGCAGTTATTAAACAAAGTGAGGATTCCTTTTATGAGACCAAGTAATCCAGACAAGGAATGGAAAAAATTCTATGCAAGTTCAGTTGCCAAAGAAAGAACAAACAGCTTAACACTCAGAAACTAATCTACTTGTATAAAATAAAAAAAAAAACTAACAAAACCAGAAACGAAAAACTGCTCGAACGAGTTTCACGATGAGGTTAGCCATGTCATAAATTTTCTAGGTTTGGGAGCACCATAGTTTTCTCCTGTGAAAATGCCAGCAGTTTTGCCAAAATGTTGCACATTGCTATCTGATCTGCCTAACCCCTTACTGTGACCAAAATTGTCACAATTGTGAAATCTGACTAAATTCTTCATTGCTAATCATAAGCAAGAGGGCTAAATGTATCTGAAAAATATACACACTGCTAGCGCAACCAATTCAGCTTATCTCCTAATTCAAACCTGTTTTCCTAACACATTGAACAGTAGTTATCTGAATAACATCACAATGAGAAATGGTTACGTTTGAGAATTGTATAGCTCAAGTTTTTAGCAACGGGCCATGAGATACAGATTCTTCCATTTGTGAGGCACTGTTTGAATCTGAAATACTTCAGTGGAATTAAAATTACTACTAAGTCATTGTAGCTTAAGGAAAAGATGACCTCAAGATATTCCTTGTTGACCTATATCACAAAAGTGACACTGAAGTTAGCACCTGTGAGGAATTAGTGAACAAAAATAACTCTGTAAATTAAATTTTAGGAATTAATTGTTTTTTAATTGTTTTAAATGGTAAAGAAGAAGAGGGGATTTTGTTGGGTTTTGGGGGTTTTTTTCTTTACTTCTAACAGAGTGAGCCATGTCACCTCAAAATTCCAACAGCATTTCAGCTGATGGTGATAACAGGAAATTGCATTGCAGATGGCTAGTGATTAACAAAGTCAAAAGTAATTGAGACAAGGTTTCTTAAACTGGCAAACACGATAACCTTAATTAATAGGTGGTGCTAAAATACCACCTCTGTCACTGACCTATTTTTTCCTAGCACAAACAAAGTCATACCTTTTACCTTTTGAGGTTTGCCCATGATCGGCAGGTAGCATAACAATAAATAGGACTGCTTCCAAATCCCAATGCTGGATATATCATTTCTTTCTAATCAGGTGCTCTCACATGAAAGAATGATGCTGCATATATTAATTGCATATTCCATTAGATCTTCACCTTCATCTACTGCAGCACTGTGGCCCCTACCAGTTCTTTAGTATTCCTGCATTTATAAACATAAAATATATTTCTTTACAGTTATTCTTTGACTTGTACATCACCATCATATACAAGGAATACGAAGAGAGAGTGTGTGAGTGAGTAAGAGTAGGGCAGAAGGTAAGGAACAGAATCTATTTACTGCTAGTTAAGGTACCCCCAGCTGTTTTGCTAGACTCTGATCTGTACCTCCTCCATGTCAATTCAGAAGCTAATTAACTGACTCCATGTGATTTCTGACAAGTATGAGTAGGTTACTGATTCATGTTTTGATGAAAAAAAGGCTTGACAGTGCTCTAAACTTTCAGAGCTGAAGAGTTACTAAAAACGAAGTCAAACTCGGGGCAGGAGGATAGGAGGTTCCCTTTCTTCTCCTTTTCAGCTTATTTACCCCAGACAATGTCTCAGGGTTATCTGATACAGGCCAGCAATCTTACCATCACAGCTCCAGCACTGTAAATGTTACTTAAGACTCAGGGCTCCTGAGTAACCAAATCACTTATCTGGAAATGCTTGCAGTTTCAAGGACCAGATTAAGCCATATCCACTTTCCCAGAGATTTAAAAAAAAAAAAAAAAAAAAAAAAAAAATGTTTTCAAGATGTAGAATCTGCCCTTTATTCTGGATTTTAAACATCTCAAATGCTGGAGATGATCTCATTCAGGACTTGGGGTGCTTTATACCAGTCACAGCTATTGCTACATTTAGTCAAAGTGTCTGGATTGAATCAGATGATGTTCAGGAGCAGCTTTAATTTCCTCTTTCCACAATCCCTTTTTTCTCTGTTCATTCATGGATCTTTTAGTTCTTTTCATAAGCATAAAGGTCATTCTTCAACAAATAGAAAACACAATCAGAGCATAAACTTTTATCATATTGTACGTTTGTGAGATTTGTAAGGGATATATGAGACAAAGTTGGATGGCAGTGTCTTAAATTGTTAGTTTAGGAATGATTGCTTGTCTACACATAAAGAGGAGACAAAATTCTGGCCAAACCCTGCACACTTCTTGTACCTACAAGTACATAATAAGTCCTTGCTTTTGTACATTTACTGATCCATACAACCAATTGTATCTGGCCTTTCAAACACTGCTCTACAACTCAGTATTTTTCACTTTGTAGCACAACAATTTTTTCATAAGCCAACCTCATGTATTTCGATAGTCAAAAGTGTAACAACTGTCTAAATTACACTTGGTATACTTCAAATACTATAGTACTCAATTTGAATAATAGCCTGAAAATCAGTAGGGATGGAAATTCTACAGTTTAGTCTAGAGAAAGTTGACAGTGATACTCTCCATACAGGATACTAGTTTTTTCAGCACAAAGTAAGGCAAATATATTAAGCATAACAACATGTTTCTTAATGAAAAAAGACAGAAATTTATCATTTTCTTTTGTGATGTTCCCTTTTAATACAGAACAATGCATTCAATAGAAAAAAGAGAATTTGTCAGGGGAGAAACACTATGCAAGTAAATTTTTACAATTACATAGGTCGTCAGATAACTTTGTAAAAGCTTGGTTAGTCTTAGAGTGTAAAAGACACAAAATCAAGATCAATTCTGCCTTTGAGCTGTTGGGATCCTTTACATGCATGAAATGCTAAATGCGCTCATTATACATCATTATTTCATTACTATCTAAATCATCTGTGTATTAGCTCAGATAACTGTGCACCCAAGGGAGTGCTGTAGCTTTTGGGGACTTCTTTCATTTCATACTGGAAATAAAAAAGTGAAGAAAAGCAAGAGACTTGTTCTCAAATATCTGCAAAGAGAACAAGAAAACAGAGTATGCAAAAGCATTGCCTTTAGTCTGAAAATACAAATAAAACACTTCCCCTTGTTTGTATAGCAAGATAGAGATTAATTGTCAGCTCTGGACTTCAAGTGACTTTGGCACGTCTGAAATTAAGGACAATTCAGAATCAGAAGTGTGTACGTTGCAACAGGAAGAATATCAGCCACAAAATCCCATCTATTGGAAGAGTGCGTGTGAAATCCTACAGCAAAGGAAAACAAAGGCAAAATACTCAGTGTCTTCATGGAACTAGATATCCACACTGTCTAGGAAGCCTGTATAGATCAAAAGAAAAATAAACACTTTAAAAGAACAACGTGTAACCTTGTCTGAAGCAATTTAGCACATCTCCTTTACAGCATTTAGAAAGTGAAATTCAAAGGTGCCCAGACATAATCTAAGCAGAGAATAAGTCTGAAAGGCATCCTTCCCGTGGAATCCTGCAGTGGCCCAAGATGGCTTAGAGAGGTTTAATTTAAACCTCTGTGCATCAGCATTAGTTAATCTGGCCATTAAACTTTAGAGTTATCCACTTCTGAATAGCTCTGCTCTTTAGGTGATATAATAAATCAAAACATGCCATGCTAATGGAAAGCTAATGATAGCAGGTTAACCTGGTTTTACCACCTGGATTTCACTGATACTTGGATCCAATCAGTCTGTCAGCTCTAGCCATTACCCAGGACATGAACCCAGTCATTTGGACAGTCCATCCCTGGTCTCAGCCCTTGATTAGTTTCTAGTACCTTCTATACAGCTTCCCAATTTTATCACCAGTAGAATATACTGAAATGCATCCCTCAAATTAGCAAAGGGTGGTATCAAAGCAGCTAATCTTGGGTCTCTAGCAAACAATTTGTTATGTCCAGGCTAGCTGGCAAACAATTTATCAAAATTCTTCCAGTATCTTAGGCTAAATTTAAGCTTTTCAAACAGAAACAGTCAATTGTTTCTATGCACAGGTTAACAGATGGCAGAGGGATTTTTTAGCACACCTGTTTCCCTAACTCTCTTTCTGTTTTGTTTTCCTAGGAAGAACTTTGACTGAAAAATGCTGAACAGCAAGTTCAGTGAGCAAGAGACTGAGTGGATGTTTTGCTGCTGCCCAGGGTCAACCCACCACAGTCCCAAATATTAAAAAATGGAAATAGCAATTCCTTCTCCTATATATAAGAAAAAAGTCTGAGGGACTTCAGACTTCTAGAGAAATTAGTTTTAACTGATATCTGAAGAGTTCGGTTCAGGGCTTATAGCTTGGCACAGAAAATGCCAGACTGCATATTATGACTTTCCTGCGCTTTACCATGGTCTGTCTCACTGTTGCACAGGATCTAGGAGAGAGCTCATAGCCCCACACAATGCCATCTGTGCCCACAGAGCTTCAGACAGCTTCTGCTTTCGGTAAGAAGCCAACATACTGAAGAACCAGAGCTATCCCATAGTTGCCCTCCTAGTAGAAAGGAGGCATAGACTGAAGCCTGAACACATAATGTTTGCATTTCACTCTATCTCTATAGTTAATTTCAACTTCAAGTAAGTTAACCTGTTTCTTTTTTAGGTTGGTACAAAATCTGCGTCCTTACCCTTCTCACCGGCTTTTTCTCTTGTCCAGTAGACACTATCGTCTGACACCTTTGTGCTGAATCTTGAACCAGAACCACCAAGCGTGATGAGGAAATTGTTTTTTCTAAACAATATTTTAGACAGTCACCTTTTATCCATCCAGAAACATCCAAATTGCAGTACTTGATGAGTTAACCAATCTTTGCTTAAGAAATTATTGACGTGGGGTAGAGTCAGGAATTTTCCTTGAGATTACAGTGGGAGCTTCAAGTATTTTCAGTCTTTGACTATCACATTTCAAACTGATATCCTTTAGAAAGCTACTAGCAGAATTTAAACAATTTTCTTTTTCGTCCTCTATTATTCTCAGCTGATATGATGCATCTTAAATTCATCTCCTACTGATGAGGATCAACGGTAGCATATATGGGTGGATAGATTACAGATTGGTCCTGATGCTCCACCATACATTGAGTTGTTTATTCAGTGACACAGATTCAGGAAAACCATGACACTTTTTAACTGGAGGCTCTCTAAAAAGAAGAATCCTATGAACATGTTCTTTGTTTTTTTCTCCCAATAAAAAAGTTTGGATTCACTTTTCCTGGCTATAGGTGATTTCATAAATTCATTGAATTTATACAAAGATTTGAACATGCCCTAAAAATGCATATGAAGAAAGGAGGAACACTTTTTTCTCTCCCACCCGCCCCTTGCCTATGTAGAGGCCGCTAGAAGCCAGGGAACACGACTACAGGAGCACTACCTTTACAGCATGCTTCTGCTTCTTTCTCACATTGAATAGGGCAGAGGCAGCAATATCCAAAGCATACTCACTCTAAGACTGCAAAACAACTTGGCTCCAGACAGCAGGTTACGAAAATGTTTTCTTTTCTTTCATTGCAAATGAAATATTTTTGAGCAGATTATGGTGGGTGTATGGTAATACATTCATCTAATGGAATAACATAGCAGCAGGAGAGCTAAATGTCTTTACTTTCGTCAGCTTTCCTGAAATGCACTATATATAAGCAAAAACTATTGCCATCTTGGACCACTGAAAAGGAAGCCCCCCGAGAACCTGGGGTGTAACAGAGCCAATAACTGTACAGGCCCAAGGCGCATAAAGAATGGTGTGGGTGGGGAAAGAACTGACAGCACTTCCCTTGTACAGATGGTTCTGAAAAACACTCATATGGATTGAAATAAAAAGTTCAGCCAGCACAGTATGGGCAGCATGACATCTCTGAGGCTGGTGTTTAATCTTACTTTGTTTCCTTGTTTTACTTTGATGTAAGATGGTCGGATGGCATCAGAGAGCAGTCCTTACCATCCTCTCTGGTTTTATCTCTGAATGGCAGAAGTGACATGATGCAGGGAAGAAGACTCAAGAGTCTATTCTCTCTCTCTCTCTCCTCTTTTAGTTCTTTAGACTTCTTTGAGCCACCCTCTCAAAAAGTGTAGCTCTAGCCTTTATGTGGGGAAGGTGGAATCAGTCAGTGAAGCAGCTGACTCTTTTGAGTATTTCCTGATCAGACGAGAGTAAGTGTCAAGAGGTAAGGCTGACTCAAGCCCCTACTCAGCTGCAACAAATACATCAGAAATAATTCCAGCCTTTTGCATACTCCATGAGCTGGGGAACAGCTGCATATTACTAGCATTCTGGCCACAACATCTGTCACACATAATAGCACCTACATTCATAATCATAAAAGTAAAAGCTGACATGCTTTTAATTGCCTTGGTTTCAGTTGTTTATAATATTTGCCAACTTTAGCTGTTTGGAATAACATTTATTTACAGGAGTCTGTTCCTCAGGGAATTTATCAGAAAAATTACATCCCTAGTAGGATTTTCAGACACTGACACTGGAATCTGCAAAAATAAAGGATTGCAGGAAACAAAGACAAATGAAATGTGGACCCCTAATGGTTGGGTTTGGAAAGTGGGAAGAACAAGGATGCAGAGAATAGTGCAGAGCTGGTAAAGAAGACGCGACGTGGAAGTGAGCAGAACCTGGAGGTTTTGAGTTAAATGTCTGAGTTATAAAGAAAAAAATGACGTGGAAGGGAACAAAATTGAGGGGATACAAACTGATGGATGACATCAACTTTGGCAAAAGGAGGTAGAAGAAGGATATCAAACAGACTTTGAGGACCAGAGTAGAAAGCAATAGTCCTGGCAAAAGATCTGTCCCTTGCTGTTAGAAACTACCTGTGAAACCCACTGCTGTAATTTCTCAGTATTTTCTTGAAAAGATGACAAAATTGGCTTGTTGTGCAAATGCGTAACTGCATGTAATAGTATTCAATATTTTTTTTTTTTTGCCTTATTGAGTGCACAGGACAAACCTGCTTTGGGGTTCAGTCAGGAAGGTTGTTAGAAAATAAGAACAGACTTATTAGGTCAGATGAAAAGTGTAATCCGGTATCCTGTCTCAGCATGGAGGACAGTTTATAAGTGTGGAAAAAGTATAAAACCAGCAAATACCGATGATGCTTCTGGCAGTATAATGTCCCAACTTCCTGAGCTAGAGTTTGCATCTGCATCATTGTGTTTAATAGCCCTTGATGGGTCCGTGATTTTCTCTAATTGCTTATTGCTCTTTTTATACTTTTGATATCCTAAAAATCCCAAGTTACACACTTGAATTATGCATAGCATGTAAAATACAACATTTTGGTTTAAATTTGCTATATGAGAGTTTCAGTGGTTGCCCATTGGCTCTTCTGTTACGAGAGGCGATGAATAATCACTCCTTACTTGCATTCATTTAGAGAGCTTTATTGCGCGCTTGCTTCAGTTGTTTCTTTTCCGAGTTCTAGTCCATTTAACTTTTCCACATGGGGAATTCATTCCAACCTTCTTCTCATCTCATTATTCTTCTCCATCTCTTTTCCAGGTCTGAAATAACCTTGCCAAATCAGAGAGGGACACCACCTTCTAAAAATGTGTCTGCCTTTTTCAGTCATTGTTGGAATTAGGTGGGCACTTTTGCAGAATAATCCATAATCATCTAAGATCTCAGAATAATTTAGCGAAAACTATAGTGTTTCTGAAGTTGCATATAGGTACCACTTCAGAATTAGCAACACTGAAATTTATCTGCCATTTTTTGCACGGTGACTCATGGCAGCAAGCTCTAGTTTTGCTGTTACTGAGCGGGTTTTTCTTCATTTCTCAACTTTACCACCTTGCTGTTTGTTCCCTGAATATGTAGAACAGAGATCCCTTTAATAATTTTTACAAGACTCCATCTGAAACCTTCCTCATGTCTCCCTAGCCTTTCTTTTCTCTAATCAGACATTACTCTGTGAGAGCAACGTCTCTTTTGACATTACAGCTTGATTTTAAAGCATGTAGTAAGAGATCTTATCATAAGTTTTGGAGAAATCTGCATATGGTACACCAGCCAAGTCATTCCCAACCACATGTCTTTTGGCTGCTTCAAAAAATCCTGATGTATTTATACGGCATGATTTCCTTCCATAAATCTGTGTGAACTCCTTTCCATTACTACTGATTTTGTCCCTTATTACAGTTTTTTTAGTACAGAAGACATGCTTCATGATTAGAGAGTCCTTTTTTAATGTTTTTGCAAAAGCTGGAGAGTGTGGAATAAAAAAGATGGAGACTGTAGGTAAAAGAGGATGGTCTCATGCCCAAGAAAGATGGGCACTGCCCTGAGGAACAGAGATCTTTCACTTTTTTTGACAGTTTGTACACAATGTTGGTAGAATTGATTTGTTCAAACAGTTCAGAAACTGCACAATTAATCTGAAGGGTTTCTGCCCTCCAGGGAAATAGTTCAATACTCAACTTCAGTGCACATCGTCCAGTACTCACAGGTACACCAAAGATGATGGGAGCCGAGTTCTAAACATACAAATTGCTACGTGGTGCTAAATATTTTGGGCAGACAGAAGAAAGGTAAAAAATGTCTAAAATAGAACACCCATAGTCGGATCTGGCCTTAATCTCTCTGTACTTCCATTCCCAACTGAAAAGATAGATAATAATAATAATACCATTCATCTCAAACCTGTTTCGTGAATGTAAGTTCATTAACGTTTTTGAAGCACTCAGATACCTTAGTGATAAATAGGATAAACACTGTTTAAAAGCCCATGAGAAAATTAGTAACTCTGACTTTGGATCTGGGTTTTAGCAGCGGGCAATAAGTACGACACGAGACACAAACTGAACTTCAAGGAGAAAAAAAAAATATAAAGCAAAAAGTTCATCTTCTATTTTGCTCACTAAATGAAGAAGGGGTCTGTAAAAGAAGTAACACATTATTATGGAATTTAAAAGTTCCCGAGAAAAGATGTACAACACTAGTTCAGACACGAATTTTTGAAGGCTTGACTAAAAGACAGCAGTATGTCCCCGGAACATAATTTTGCATAAACATAACGTACAAAGTGCACACCCCTCCTTCTAATTGCAATGTTCAGTTTACAAGTGCAGATAGATGAATGCAATCTCATACTCATTATTTCGGGACAAATACTGGAGTCTGACTCATTAATCAGATGAAACTTTCACTGGATTTAAGTTGGTTCTTTACTTCTAAAGCCTGCAGTATGCAGCCTATCCTGTGTTAGTTTTCTTTTGTCTCAGATTTCCCAAGGACATGGAGAGACAGTTTACACAGTAGAAGATTTGACATAATTTTTATCAATTCAAGCATTTTGAATATGTAATTCTTTGCTCTGCTCCCAAGTTATTATTCAACTTTTAATTGTTACATTTGCAACACTTTTTCAGCTGGACACATTCACCTTTGGTGTAACTGCTACATAACAGATCAGACAGAACAGAATGCCCACCTGATTTTTGCCTACTGTGCTAAGACAAGGGCTCATTTGTGCTTTTTAGGAAGCCTTTCATAAAGGGCAGGAAGTATTGCACTCATCTGCACATGCACAATACCTCTGCTCCTGTTGTCTTTCAGCAGGTGCTTCACAAATTCCCTTTTGTACCTGACTAGATTTGCTGGCTGGTAAGCACTTAGAGACAGAATCAGGACTATGTCTTTATCCTGGTTTTTTTGTGAAACTCTGTGGCTCTGTAATAGAAGGAAAAATATATGTTGAACAGAAGTTTCTAGTCAACCAGAAGAAAACAGGCTGTTTCAAACACATGCAAGAAAAACGGGGAGGATAAAATTTCTTAAAAAAACCCCAAAACCGCAAGAAGAGATATCACAACCATCTCCCTGTCATTCCACAGCTCAATGGATACCTGCATTTTCTTTTTATTTCTATAAGAGCAGTTTGAACCTGTATGCAAGGGAGCATCACCACAGCATTTTCAAACTTGCTTGTTCAGAGAATTTCACTTTACCATGCATTGACATAATATGCAGGGACATGAACAAACCTTCCCACTTCTGACTGTGGAACTCCAGCTACAAGGACAGATACTCAGCAAGAACAAAAAAAACCAACAAAAAAGAGTAACTACTTAGACAATTGCTACCAAAAGGCAGCACCTCCAACAAGTGGAATTGAGAAGACTGTTTCAGAACAGTGCCAAGAGCTCTCCTCTAGAAACGGAAGCTGAATTCAACGTGGTGTTTGCCAGTACTATCAGGTCATCAGTGACCCAACAATGAACTCTTCAAAGAGCTCCAGCTCTCACCTGAGCACAAACACCACAATAGAGAGAACAATTACATAAACCCCTTCTAAATTAAAGCAGAGCATTGCCTCACCCAAATAATAACTTAGTGAGACATTGAAAATCTGCCAGAAAATCTTCAAGAAAAGATGCCCTCCAATGCATTTAGTAACATAACAGATCAAGTGCAATAGAGATACTGAACACTAGAAGTCCCGTGGAAGACTGATCTCTATTGTCTGATCCACTGATAGGACATAGATAAGATGTACCAATGTTACTTCATAACTGAGGGCAGTATCCCTGACTGCAAATGATATTGCTACATATTTCATCCATATAAAAATTTTTAATTTCTTTTAAAAAAAGAGAAAAAAGCATATTTTTATTAACGCAGTCACCTGAATTTGAGACACAGAGATGCCTAAAATGGAAATCAGCAGACACAGTATATTGTTTATATTGTCTCCTGAACACTTTGTGGAGCTCGACTAAATCCTTATTGCCAATTGTCAACCCAACATACTCACTGTTATTCAACCTGATGTTTCATACTTTATCATGGCTGCTGTTAAGCGCTACCAACAAGGGCATAATCAGAGAACCTTAAGAGTGAAGCACCTGTTCATAAAAGGCTCCACACAGAAGCTGCTCCTAAAATTCTCTTTAGCACAGTCCTGCTCTCCTTCCTCAAATGCAGCATTCCCAGTCAGCTGCAGATTAACTCAGGTTGCACTATTTAGGAACCAGGACAAATGGAGTGTGATCTCTACCACCAGATTAACAGAACAGAGAGGGCAAACAGCACAACATAAATTGTTCACTTCTATGGGCTATGTAGGACTTGCAAACATTTCCTTCAACTCACAGAGGGAGATTATACACACACATTAAAGAAAAGCGGGAATGAATGATTTTGTTTAGCAGATTCTGTTGACATTCTGAGCTTACAACATATTTTTTAATCTAAGTTAAAGAAAAAAATCATTCAGCAGGTCCATCAAGAACTCTTTGCATCCTGCTTACTATCATTGTTTTTAACTGTTAGAAAGGAAAAGGAAGTATCCATTGCCTGTCAGTTTAGTTTTCAGTTCAAACTCAACAGCAGCAGCGAGCAGTGCACTACTCCTGTCAATCACCTTTTGTAACCTGAAGAAAAGCAAGTTACTGACTGACACCAAGGAAAATTTCTTACATTCTACCCTCACTATCCAAAGGGGCATTGGGAGTTGCAACTATCAAATTAGTGTCAATTTGAGGCATTTCTGAGAAGTAGAAGGCAAGGAAGAAAAAAACCCCAACCACTCAAGATTGCCTGCATTCATTTTATACGTGGCCCACTGCTACCTTCTAATCCTAGGCACTGCCTGTCAGCTCGAAGGACACATTATGTCAATGCCCATATTCTTCTTTAATTTTACAAGTGAATAATCTTGCCTCACTTGAGCTTGAAAAGGCAGGGATTTAAATATCAAACCAAAATACAGTTTTAGCTTATTTTCTGAAATAAATATTTTTTTTCTGACAAAAGGAGATGAATTGGGAGTTCTTGAATTGTTTTGTCTTTCCTCCATAGGCACTCGCCTACCTATCATTCAGCTTCTCAGTAATTCAGGTTGTGAATCTCCAGGGAAAGTGATGAACCAATTCTTCTAAGTTTAACCAAATAAATGTAGCCAATAAAGGACAAATAGGATATTTGTTATTTTACACATAAATGTGCTATATATAAAGCCATAAACTCTAAATTGAGAAAATAATTTAATCCAATCCTCCTGAAATAACATGTGCTTCATCCCACATATTTTCTGCCCACGTTTGTAAGTTTACTATTTGTTATCTTAAGTGTCAGCTTGTCTTGTCAATACTGATTGTCAGAATCAACTGTGAATTTCTTACAGCATCTTCTCACTCATCTCTTAGCTCCGTTTTGTGAAGTTTAAGCTAATAAAATTATTTCTGTCGTCCAAATACTGCAGTCATTAGTCAGCTGATTTGCTGAACAGTGGATAAAATGACTGGATGCAGTAAGAGCTCTGACTCATTCAGTCCTCTTTTAACAACTGGGCTCAGCTGCAGCTGCAGAGCTAATGTGAGTACTCAGTCTCTTAGCATGGAACTGTATTGCTTTTTGCAGAAATTCTCTAGCTTCTACTGAGTGTCCTATGGTACACAGGATTTCTCTAAAGAGAAATGTTTTTCATTCTGTCAAAAAGGAGAAAAATGTGCATTCTAGACACTCCCATTAACAGGACATTTCTATTCAAACAACATAGCTTCATATTTCATGTCTTTCACCTGACCTTGGTCCTCTGAGGCTTGCAGTATGGAAGGGCATCGTATACCTTTACTCCACAACTGTCCCCACAATATCTAGTCAGTTTAGCCATGGGACTGAAAATTAACATTTGTCCCTCTAGATGAAACGTACCCCAAGTGGAGGCTGAAGTCGATGGTATTACCTGCCTTTTATTGCCTCGTATGGTTTAAGCTTAACATTATTTCTTGGTGCCCATTTTAGCGATTGATTCAATTAGGAGAGTGTGCTGTGGAGCACTGTATTTCTGATGAGCATATTCCCATATGAACTTATGAACATCTACTGAGAAATTGTCTCTATAAGAAGAAACAGAAAAGTAATGAACACACATGTGCACACAAAGCTAGGAATTTTCAAGCTTATTGAATCAGTTTTGCTACCTTTAAATACATATTCATGAAAACATCTGCAGGTGCTGCCAAAGTCTTATGGAAATCTGGAATGTATTTTATTTGACTGATTATACGGCATATAGATTTGAAAATCCTGAGAAATGTAAGAAGATAAACACAGTGAAGTGAAAGAAAACAGTGCATCTCCTTTTGGGTCAAACTGAGTGAGGCTGCTGAATTGCACTGTATCCTTCATGATCCTTTCCATGCCGCCCCTTACACAAAGGACACACCTGTGGAACAGCCACCAAATTATCTCTCTAGACACACTGTGGCTTTTGTTTTCAGGAGGCTGTAATTTTATTTTTTTCAGGATAGTGTCTGTCACATGAATAATGTTGGTGTTCTTGGCCAGAGGAAAAATATATGGCTAGTTTGTTTCTAAAAGATAATACTGAAGATGGGGAGAGTCATAATCTAAATGTAAACACTACATCTTTGACCTGTTCTTCCCATTGCAATCCAGTGGAAAGTATTCACTGCTTTTAAGTGCCAACAGAATAGGAGAAGAAAAAAGGCAGCAGTGTGACCTTCTCAAATTGACTGATACAGTTAAAAGACATTAAGAAATTATGATAATAAACATTATACAAGAACTGAGGTGGTAATGTGTACTTTCCCTCTCCACTGCCTATGTTACTTTGAGTATTTAGACTCCAGTGGTGTCTGTTTCCTAAGAGGACAGACATTACACCATTTTTCCCAGCACTGCCAGATTTGTAAAAGTCTGAGTGTATGGTATAAAAGAGGCCAGTTAAACCTCCTCACACAGAATCTGCCTGTCTATTGTCTGCAGTTAGACCAAGCTCACTGTCTTCTAGTACAGTAACATTACCAGCCACACAGCTGAAGTGTTGTAACACAAACAATACTCTGCAATTCTGGTAAAACAGGTGCTTTTTCCTCATTAAGTGCATTACCAAGGGAAAGCTCAAATACTTCTATACATCTCAGAAGCATTAGCAATTGCCTTTCATTGCTTAGTATATCATATTAGAAAAGTAGTCTTTAAAAATTTCAGGTAGAAAGAATTGCACATAGAAATCTGTCAAGATAATCCCCATAAAATCTATACAGTAAAAAAGGTAGGCTTTCTGCATTTTACTATCTTGTCTAAAAACTCTTTCACTTAATTGAAAACTCTTTCACTTAATTGGACAAGCTTTCTGGCATAGCCATCGTTCTCTGAAGACATCACATGCATTGTGCTGTTTCATGTCCAAGTGGAATGCACAAATCTATATCGAGTTAAATGGCAAAATGATACAATGCAGCATAACATGGTTTTGGAAGGATTAGAAAGCTTGAGGTAAAAGTACTGGTCTCCCATGCATTTTGAAAAGAACCACCACCAAAAAAAGGCCATGCATTTAAGACACTGGAGTCAGAGGACCAAATTCTGAGCTCTGTGACAGGGCAAATTCTTTAATCCTGCTTATTCACAGTTGTTCATTAGCAGTAGTTCTCTGTGATTTCTCAGAGATACATTTTACATAAGGGGTTTAAATTACTGTAATTCAAAAGATTATTTAAAGTGTCTCCTCTTTTAACCTTTTTTCAAGGAGGACTTAGAATTTTTTGGTACTGAAAAATATACATTAAGATTGTTAGAAAAAAAACTTTTCCTAGAAAGCATTTCCTCATACAAAAGAGCAAATGTTCACAGGACACACATTTTACAACTGCTTTACACTAGACTGGCTCATCTCTGTGCAGAAACTGAAGTCTAACAAGATCTCTACAAATGAAATTTGATGTTACAGATCAAGCTGTTTCCTCTGCAGGTACGGTCTGACGACACGGATAATCACAGAGATATGTTCTGTGAGGACTTCCTGTATGCAGAAAGAAGCTTAAGAGGAGAAAGTAGCAGAACACTCCACTATTACAAGGTCCCAATAGCTGCACAGTCATGAGGGAGCAAGAACACTTCCTGCAGCAAACTCTTTTTGCCCATTCACGTCAAGTCAGTAATAAGCCCTCACTTCTTCCCTTTCTAATGCTCCCCTCCTTATATTCTGGCACCTAGTTTCAGAACAAGAGCGTTCTGAGTGGTACTTAAGCACTGAACTGGTGAAAAGCGAGCAGCCTCTATATTAAATACCTGTACTTGCCCAAATGTGTATTTACCAGCCCTTCACTCCAACTAATCCATGCTATCCACTTTAGTATTAGCAGACAAAACCTTGTAATTTCTTGACATCATCTCTTTCTCTGTCTCAAAGTCAGGGAATTTGAGAAAAATTCAGCAAAGAACCAAGAAACAAGTCATTTCTAGATCCCAAATGCACACAGACACAGTCACTCCTCCTCTAAATTCAGAACCAGTGCTGAACAAGTCACTGCAGTTACCCATAGTTAAATGGGTACATGTATGGGCAATACACCAGCCCTGCATTACCTACTGTAATTAGTCTAAAACAATTTTGTAGTGCAGCATTTCTTTTAGGAAGAGCAAATAGAAATAGTTTTGCCAAGCTCTTAAAAGCATAGAAAAGAAAATTCCCGAAAGTAAAGTCAAAAGCAAAGGTGTTCACTCCCCCCTCCCCTTTGAAATCTAGCAGACAGAATAATATTCCCTTCTGCAGCCTAAAGTTCCACCTACAGAGGACTCTCTTCACAGCAGCATACATTACATTTATCAGCGTGATTCCTGACCTGCAAGGCAGATCAAAATTAAATGCTTCCAAAGCTCAGATTGATTAGGACTGGAGATGCCTCCACAGGTTGTGATTTAGCAAATATTTTGCACCTCCAGATAAGGTATGTGGGGAATATTATGTTTAGGCAAGATATTTTACCTGTCTGACGTTACAGGTTGATCTGTATTAACCGCTGTCTTCTCAGAAATCGGGTGCAAGTCATGCCCTCGTATTCTGCTTTAGAAACAGAAGAAAAGAGCCTGCTCCTTTTCTAAAATAAGGTTGGGCTCTGGAATGCTGCTTATGGCTATGGGGGAGTGTGGGGAGCAGTAAATAATATGGACTTTTTTAGGGAGCCTGTACACATCTGGCATTTCTCAAGAGAAGCCTTGCATATGCTATGCAATAATTAAGATCTGGCAAAGCAGCTACCAGGCCCAAAAAGCTAATTCTCATGTAGAGGCTGTTCCAAGAAAACCCCAGGAACAAGCCATGCGGGTTAGGTGACAATGATTTGTTTGGTAAACTAAGATAAGCACCATTAAAAACAAGTTCCTGGGCCAGATGAAAATGACTATGTTAGAGAAAAATAGGACGAAAGGTGCAGCAAAAGCTCACATTTCCCTTTATTCCCTGCCCTAAGCAATGACACAACCAAAAGTTCTGGACATTTGCTTGACTATACCACTCATCAACAGCATTTGTTAATACCTGGTATTTCATACAGAGGTAGCTGACATTGCATTATGTTTAATAAAGCTCTTTTCCTGGAAGACAATGTGTAAAATGGAGGACCTTCACCTGTCATCCACTTCATTGCTATTTGCCTTGAAATTATATGAGCAGATAATCACTGAAGGAGATCAGGCACATTGCTGAACCAGGGCAGGAACTCAGCAGTGCGTACCACAGAAGGCAAAGTAGAGTCAGCAATTCAGTCTTTTAAAATATGAATGCTCTCTCCCCATAAGTCTAATTACCACAGTTCAGTGGCTTAAATAAAGCGATCCAATAGGTTCAGTCCTGTTTTTTAGACACCAACCTCCCAGTCAAAATCTTTTATCTTCTTTATAGTGCAGTTTGTTTTCCATCTCCCTACAAAGCTTGTAGTTTACAGAACCAATTTCTCCATTAGGATCCCACCATGGGAGGGGATAAGATAGCATGGCAGGCAGAGATTTATGCTGTCCTGGATTGTAATGTTGCAGATCTAGGTAATAAACTCAGGGTCAGGATATCAGAGAGACATCCGAGCTCACCCCTAAAATATAAGCAATGATTTAAACAACAACTGTATTTTTCACCCATGCTACCCACAGTGTATGATACATCATTGAAATAATGTTACATTTGCAACAGAAATTAGGAAAAAAAAGGATGCTGAAAATCCAGGCTGATTCTAACTTCCAAATGTCCTTAGGCTGAAAAGACAAGGAGGATGAAAATTTAAATCAACATTAGCCTTAAATTCACTTCCATTGATTCTCACAGGATGCTTCTGTCAACTCAATGTGTCTCCTAACTATATTCTAGAAAGAAAAATAATTACTAGTTGCTCTTTTTACTTTGTGCACTACCTTTCAGTCTTGCATTGAACTTGTATTACCTAGGTTATTTGTGCTTGGAATGAACTGTTGGTAATAGAACATCTGCCCTATCTTCATCTATACACACAGATGTATGACCAGGTTAGAAAAGTATCTATACGTATAATGTACTACTATATTTAACAGAATGGCTTTCTTCGGTTACCGGAAATGACATCTTATAAATGGATATTACATAAAATGCTAAATAATGTTTTCTTTATTATACTCAGTATGTTCTCTACAGGACCACCAAGTTGACTGCATGCACATGCATTTGTTTATGAAAGATCACAGGTATTCATAGCTGTGGACCATCCAAGATGAAACCAGCTGAACCTTAACAGTAATCCTTTATCTCCCTATAGCATTCTTTAACACGCTCTGGGTGTTTTGGAGTGGGTATTTTGTTTGTCACATTATAAAGTCTGAAGCCTTAGGACTTGTAACAAACTAGGGGAAAAATAAATTAATTCATTTTCTTAAAATGAAAGGAATTGATGTTTCAATACAAGAAGAAAACATGAATATGGCAAAATAATTAATGAAAATGTGCTACTTTACTGTTACCCTTCAACGTGATAAGAGTGGAAACTCACAAGCATGACATTACAACAGACTTAGATACACAGTCTTAATAGAGGGAAGTTTACTCTTCTAGCAAAGGACATAAGCCACAAACAGAAAATGAGGAAAAAAAAATTGTTTGTTTGTAGATTTTTCCTGTAGAGAATGTCAGCTGATTGTTGCTGAACACTGACTTGCATCACTCCCAAGCTAATAGTTGGAATATATCCAGCATTTGATTATAATATTAACAGGCACTGAGCTCATATAAGCTGATTCCCCTCCTCCTTACACTAACTTCACACTGATGAAATTCCAGTGGATTCATTATAGTTATTCTTGGTTTATATGAGAACAGGTATGAGCAGGAGGGATTTTCATTGTTTTCTCCGTACGTTGTGTATGCTGTCACAGGTACTTATTTATTCCATCAAAACTCTTTGCGTATTTTGGACAATGGCTTGCCATAAGTCTGAAATCTGCCAGTGCAACTCAATAAACAAAGTCTCTGCCCTCTCACCTCCATGTGAAAGATATAGAAAAAAATAGTTATTAAATGTAAAGTGCTGAGCTAGCTCTGTGGCCTGACCTGGAATCCAGCCTTGTGCATAGTAAAAGGAAATCATTAGATTATTTTGAAACATCTTAAGTTAAACGGCTCCAATTCATCTCCTGGTGGACATTAGACCTTATCTCACATTCAGCACACAACTGTTATAATGTAGGCCACGCAGCTTCCAACCCTCTGAAGGGATGTGAAGTATAATAACGGTGGATACTGGCAGACTGTTTCGTTCTGCTAGGTGCTGTTCTGACCAAAGCTGAAATTCCCTTGCACAGAAGCTAACTGAATGTACACTGTTGATCTATGCTTTGCCTGGCCTACCTCTATAAAATATCTTGGCCTTGTGTTTCTTAAAATAACCCTCACAAGGCAGAGATACACCTATTAAAAACAGAGACGGATGAATGAGTGTGCAAACGTAAGAAAGCATTAGCCATTTTGAGTTCATTTCTATCAATGAGATTAAAGCAAACACCACTGAATTCTAGTTCTTAAAACAAAATTTTATCGGATCTATGTAAGAATGTTGGTTGGGATTTGCAACAGATTTTATGAAGCATGAGTGCCAATATGCTACAAAAAGTTACATTGGACCACATGGTAGCTCTTCATTGGATTGAAAATCAGGCAAATAAAAGATCCTTATTATATTACTTAAAACACCTCTTGTATGAGCTGATAGGAAGATTATCACTGCCTCCCCTTTTGTTTTAACAACAAAAACAAGTTATTGAAGAAGGAACGGAAACAGATAGGTCTCCAATCACAACAATCTTAGAATCACAGAATCATTACGGTTGGAAAAGACCTCCAAGATCGAGTCCAACCGTCAACCCAACAATCTTATAACAACTCATCCGTTGTATCTCAAAGAATTCTATCTCAGGATATAATAAAAATAAACTGTAATACACATACATTAATAATAGTATCAGCCAGCATTTAAGAACAAGTATGGATATCACAGCCATAAACAGTATTGTTTCACACACTGACTCAGATTTTTTGTGCATTCATATTCACTCTTTAGTAGAATCTTTTGCTTTATTGACAGTTGTTTAACTCTTCTTTTAGCCAAAGTTGCATATATTGGAAAATAAATAAAAGTCATATTGGAAAACTCAGAATTTCTGGGCTTAAATAACATCGTGCCTTCGCAGGCAGGGTTCAGTGTGAGACAGAGCAAATTTCCTCCCTACAGCCTTTTGGCTCTAAAGCAATGTTCTATGCCCAATCCTATTTCTTTTTTATTTGCAAAGCAGCCTATGATTTCCTTGGGAAGGGGTGCTTTCCTAACTGATGCACAGAAAAATCAATACATCTGGACATGCATGTATTTATACCTATACTCGATAAACATACTATACCTAGAATTCAGAATCTGATAAAAATTTAAAAAAAAAGAGAGAAAGTCTGGAATACAGTAAGTTTATAAATTCCTATACTGTTGTCACCTTCAACACACAATACATGCAGGCAGCCTATAAGTATGTACAAACACATATGTGTGTATGTATGCTTGTACGTAGAGCATGAGCCTCTTCCTTGCCCTATCACATGCCAAAACATCACAGGGCATCTTACGCCAGAATAGGCAGTACCTGAACACAATTCCTAGGTGAAGACCCCCCCTCACAGTACATGGAACAGCTTCATGCTCATCTTTTGTCCTTTTGAATGAATTTCAACATGATGCATCTACTGACATGCAGGACTGATTTTTATGACAACTCTTTGAAACAAAAACCCGACGTTTCCGTCAACTTTATCAGCACAGGATTCTTGAAAACTTCTGAATCTCACCAGTGGGTATGCTGCACATTAATAATGATAAAGATCTGGAAAATAACTTCTGAGGAGAGGCAATCTTCATTACACTGTTCTCTCGGGGGGGGGGGGGGGGGGGAGAGATAGAAACATCCACAAGCAAGTATCAGTCAAAAGGACAGTGACTACTCAGTGATCCACTGGATATCACTTGTATTTCTTGAGCAAATCAGTTTTCTTTCCTTGATTTTTCCCATCTTTCCAAGTATTTGTTTACTCAGATTTGAAACACACTGTACATGCTTATATTTTTCTAAATAATGTGACGAGCACCACTTACTGAATAATCATGATTCATATTCATTAGCTATTCTACCTAATCCTTTAAAGCTATAATATCTACTAATCTAAAATAGTAACTTGACTTCAAACTAGCTGCTAGAAGTCTTCAATACTTGGTTGGCAGTCTGGGGATGTAAGTCAGAATCAGTCTGGGGATATAAAAAATAAAAAAATATGAACGGTATCAGCAATTTATCAGATTTAGAGAGTGTGCCTACAGCTGTTTTTTTGATATATTTCAGAAAAGCAACTAGATAGTGAATTTCTTACATTCCTAAAAAAAATTAAAACAGAAAAAACCAAAATGCATCAAACAAATCTGATTCAACTTCCATTAAGAAAAAGGACATATGGATTGGTCCTTTTCTGAAGCTGAAGGTTTCTGTTAAACATGTATTTTCTCTTTCTCAACCACTTCACCTCATGATCAGAAATCACTCCTCTGTGAAGGCTTTGGAGAATAAGAAAATCAGTCTACAAGGCCAGTCTCACATGTGGGATTGATTTACATCCTCTTCTTTGCATGTTGGCTCCATTAATTGATACAGTACTGGATAATAACAATCCACTAATAGCTCTGAATGTGGTTTTAATGGAAATGGAAATGTGGAAAGCATTACACTAATAAAAAGAAATGGAACAAGATTTATGCAGTAACAGTAAATATAAAAGGAAAGCAGAATTGAAGGCTCAATTATGATCCTGACCATTCAATATTAATCTTTTTTTTTTTTCATGACATCAGTTGTAACATGCCATGTGAGATACATGCATGTTCCTGTGGAATGCCTATAGGGAGCTTGCAGCTGGAAATGGATGAACCAAATTCTTCCACTTTTTTTCCCATTATTAAAGTCAATTCTGAACTATATGCAAGGTTCTAAAATAGCTGGTCTTTTTTTACTTGTTTCATTTCAATATGATCAGAACAATCATCAACCCTTTAAATTGTTGTTAAGAAACTAATGGCAGCATTTCTTCACACTTCTTTGCCAGGTGACTAAGCAACTAAAAAATTAATTAGTCTGTATTGTTCATTCAGCTGTCTAGAATGTACGGAAGGCTATTCTAACCAGCTGGAGAACTCTGTAGAGTGTGGGCATAAATTCATTATCTTGATGGGAAGTAGTCATCCAACTTCATCAAGTGCACTGAAAAGAGAAAACCAAAAATTCCTAGCCAGTTATTTAATTTCAGATCCTGACAATTTTATTATTTTTTTAAATCCAGATAGAATGAAACTCATTAATATATAAAAAGGCAGTTGGAGGTATTGGGATGCAAGCGGTGCACAGGATGAAGGGTTTCCATACCACCAACTTGACTTTATTTTGAGCAATATCTTGTTTCCTCAGAGATCTATTTAAATCAGTGGGAGTATCATTTCAGTAAAGCTCTGCCCACTTGATCCTACCTCCATTGCAAGATGACCTCACATTCACTTTACTAAATTGCTTCAGGTGTAATCTTTTTCTTCATTTCATTACTGCATTTAACTTTCTAAGAGATTGAATCCTGTAAGGGTAAGAAATGAATATAACTTGCTCTAGAGGCATCTTTTTAATGCATGTATGTACTTTTGTACATACAGCCTTTAAGTTAATGTGTGCTAACAAATTAAGTTTCAGATCACGGGAGTACTAATAACTATTTCTTATTTCCTTCCTTCCTTCAGATTCTACTGAAACCCTTGAACAAGTCTGTTCTTTACATATAAACACATCAGAAAAGTAACACACTGCAATGAACTGATGGAGAAATTAGGCAGAAGTGCCATAATAAAGGTCATAAAACAAGTCACTGGGAAATCAGAAAAACAGGCCACATTTGCAGATCTAGTTTTCCAGCTGGTATATATAAGCGTAACTCTAAGGAAGTCTACCCCAGCTGAGATGCTACCTCCCCTGAATTAACAATTTAACCCCACTCTCTACTGAATAATTGTGTAAGATATGTAAATGAAATTTATGTCGTGCTATCAAGTATTATACCATCTAGTAGACATAATTTGAAGTGTCTTCATTTTTAACATATTGCAGTCTTCTATCAGTACTGAAAATGTAAAAAATGAGCCACTGGAGAAAAGAGATTAATATTGTCATAAGAAAAAAAAGAATTAACCTGAAGGCCAACACAGAATCAGAGCCTAATTTGAAAATTACTGCACTAGCCATTCTAAGAAAAAATACTGTACTTCAAGTAACTGTTTATAAATTGGAATATTGGTATGGTTGCTGGGTAGAATCTGAAGAACAATCCATCTAGTCCTGGGGTTTGTCTCCCATTGTGATATTTAGGGTGAAGGTATAAGACAATACATACATCACAATTACAGAAAGATCTATACAACAGAGGGAATTTCAATGTAAGTGTTACTGTCAGTAGTTGGTTAGCTTTAATCTACCAAATATAACTGTGGAATACTACATCATGTCTATCCTTTCTCAAATTCTACTCACTTCCTTTAGACTTAATGATATATTGCGTCAAAAATTCCATCAATTAGTTCTAAATGCAAGTTTTGTAATCACCTTGTCACAAAAAAGCATACAGTAAAGTCAAAATTAATTTAAGTACAGCAATTGCAAGCATCACTGAAGATGTGAGCTACTTTCTAAATGCAAATCAAATTCAGAATATTGTTTTAGTTTAAAAAAAAATCAATGGCTGAAATACAGTGTGGATGGCCTACACTTGATGCTGTTACACTAAGCAGAACACATAGTTTGCAGATCTACTGAGATACTGAATAAATTGTAAGATTTTTCCAATACATTATTGCAGAAGGCATAATTCAAGTACAGTATTTACAGGCAAATCAATGATAAACCATTAGTTTGAGAAAAGCATTTTCCATCAAAATGAGAAATGTATGACTGCCAATAAATTTAAGAAGTTTCTTATTTCTTTCATTATCCTCCTTCTCTATTTTTCAGTCTAGGGAAGGCCAATTCTAGATGACAGATAATGAAATTTCTGTATTGATAAGGAAAAAAAAATGCTGTTATCCTTCACTGTATTTGTGTAATTACATTGTATTTTTATCCAGAAAGTCAGTATATTGCTCAAATTTAATTGCTTGTGTGTCTGTATGTTTGTTTATATTTATTAAACTCTATAATATAAATAAATCAGGTGAAGTAATATAGTAAAAAAAGAAAAAAGCGGCTCTAAAAAACTGATTCTCTGAAATAACAAACTTTAGAGGGTCGAAGGAAGTCACTGTTCCCTCTTCTGAGCACTCAGAAGGCCACACCTGGAGTACTGTGTCCCATTTTGGGTCCCCCAGTACAAGAAACACTGAGAAACTGCGTTCCAGAAGAGGGCAAATAAGATGCTTACATGAGAGAGCCAGGTTCATTTAGCTCACAGAAGAAAAGCACCTCTAGGTGCACAGCAAAAGGACAAAGGGCAAGAGTCAAGCTGCAACAAGGAAGGAAAATTCCAATTGAATATTAGGGAAAAAAAACAATCATAATGAGGAGGGCTAACCACTTCTACAGATTGTCCAGATCCTCTGTCTCTGAAGCGTCTCAAATTTCACCTAGAAAAGGTTCTGTGCACTTAGAAGCTGACTCTGCTTTGAACAGGAGGTTAGACTAGATGGTCTCTAGAGGTCCTCTTCAACCTGATTTTCTCTTTGATGGTATAAATTCGAACCTTCGTGAAAGAATGAACAATACTGCCAATTCAGAATAGCACATAAAAATACTTTCTTTTAATATTTTATATGAATCACCACCTTAATCTTTGAAAAACAAATTAAAGTAAGCAGACCTATAGTAGTTATTCTTCAAGAATTCACAATACTGAAGTAATACTGTAAGACATAAGCATTTGACAAAACCCAGTTAATTTCTAAGTAGTTGTCCTGGTTTTGGCTGGGACAGAGTTATTTTTCTCCCTAGTAGCTGGTATAGTGCTGTGTTTTGCATTTAGGATGAGAATAATGTTGATAACACACTGATGTTTTAGTTGTGGCTAAGTAGGGCTTACACTAGGTCAAGGACTTTTCAGCTTCCCATGCCCTGCCAGCAAGAAGCTGGGAGGGGGCACATCCAGGACAGCTGACCCCAACTGGCCAAAGGGCTATTCTATACCCTATGATGTCACGCTCAGTATAGAAACTGGGGGGAGTTGGCCAGGGGGTGGTGACCGCTGCTTAGGAATTGGCTGGGCATCTGTTGGCAGGTGGTGAGCAATTGCTTTGTGCCTCACTTATTTTGTATATTCTTTTATCATTATTATTATTATTGTTGTTGTTTTCCCTTCCTTTTCTGTCCTATTAAACTGTCTCTATCTCAACCCATGACCCCCACCATTCTCTCCTCCATCACACTGAGTTGGGGGGGAGTGAGCGAACAGCTGTGTGGTGCTTAGCTGCCTGCAGGGTCACACCACAACAGTAGTATTACCAATATAATCAACTCCATGCGCTAGTGAAGTTTTGAGGGCAGATTGAGGCTTTGGTATTTATCTGACAACACATATAGTACATGCTGATAAATGTTGGCATTATACACTTTACTGTAACCTGAAAATAATAAAATTTTAACACGCCAATAACACTGTTGCAATTAGATACTAATAACAAGTAGTTATTGTAGTATTATTTATACACATATTTCTAGTTACCTTTACTATTTAACGTGAATTTCCAAGATCGTGAAAAGTCTGGGAACCCTAAAGCAAGAACGTGTATGTGAGCAAGAAAGTATCAGGGCTATCTTGAACACTCCTGGAAAAAACGTCATTAAGAAGCTATGTCTTCAAGAAAAGCTTCTCTCTGAAGAAGTTTAGCTATGATATTATGAGAAACAAAACCCTGTAGAGCATGAGCCACGTTAAAGGGTGGTCCACAGGTAAACAGGTTACCAAGTTAAAGAAGCAGGAAAACAAGATGTCAAAAGTTAATGAAACAAAAAACCTTCCATGGAAAAAAACAAATGACCACTGCTGGACTGTGTATATAAGTTCCCAAAAAAACACTATTAAACTGTGCAAGTAACCCTTTTTTCAAAACTGGATATGCAGAACAGATCACTCTGATATCCTATACTATACTGCACCATATGTAAATACCATCTTATTTACATTAAAGAGCAAAAACATTTCTAATATTTGTTTCATGTACTTGGGTGATTCTGGTTACTCGGCCCGCAGGACCGACTGTAAAATCTGGATGAAAAAGACTTCACAATACCTTTGTGAGATACATATGAAATACTGTCCAAAATGAACAGATGGTCAAACTAAAGAATAGAGATTAAATACTGTTAACCTGATTGTAATATGAAGTAGAGCTGGGCAAGATATTTTACCAGAAGAGATGTAAACCCAGATGACAATTTTTTTAAACAAATCTATGTTTGAACACATCAAATTAGCTGGCAGAACTCAAACTTTCAAATAAAAAATTCCTTTAAGATAAACTCCCCTGATTAGCTGTTCAATCTGACATGATGTCTCCCTTGATAGTGTATCTTATTTTCTGAAGAAAAAAAGAAAGTATAACTTCCAAAGTTAAGGAAAAATAAAAAAAAACGTTCTTGGTGAGAAAGCAGGAAAAAATCTTTTGGGGCTAAGCTTTAGCTTCCTTTGGCAATGTATTAGTTTCAACCAAACACATTTTTATCTATTCTCAGAATTCCAGTATGAAGACAGCAAGCACCATCTCTTGATACATTAAGATTGAATGCAAAATATTGTGGCCTACCTAATCAAGAGTTCTACAGACCTGAAAAGTTATAGTGAAGATAGAATAAGCTACAAGTTAAAAAAAAAAAAAAAAAAATCAAGGCAAACTTTTCTGATTCAGACACTGATCATGGAGAGCTTTTCAATGATAAAGGCCATAAATACATATTTTACAGAAAAAAAACTACGACGCAACCCGAGTATTCCTTGTCTTTTGAAGCAATGATGTGATCATAGTCTTCCCTGCCTGCCTTTCAAGCTTTTTTTGTTTTACAAACACTCCTGGGTTCATGCAATTTGATTAACGGTTTATATGTAGATTCATTATTCTCTTGCCAGCAACTGCGCTTACCTAACTGCTTATGATTCCTCCTTACTTGAAACTAAGCTGAAGATTTATTCACTTAAAGCAACATCTTGATTATCATACAAGCTTCTGCATCAGCCACCTTTCAACCTTCATTTACATTATGCACAAGCTGGATATAGATACCTTTTAGCTCTGAACTAACCAAGAGCTTGCTACTGTCTTTCAGCTGTTTAATCACCTATACTTACAGCAGTCATTCTGTAAAAAATAGCACACTTAGGGATGGAAAACATGTCTAGGCAGGTTACAATAAAATGAAACACTGAACTCCTGCCTATTTTACACAACTGTATGAAAATTAGAGGCAGTAAAATCTATATGGCTTGCTCACAAAAAGATTTCCGCATCAGTGAAAAGGAAGCATTTCCTTGTTTATGTATTTATTTTTTAAAAAGAAAGAAGCTCTGGGTTTAATTCCCCAATTTTCTGCTCTTGTTTGATGCAGGTGACACTCCCTTGAAAGAAATTCTGTAACCTCACCTGTGAAGCTTGATTTTTAAGATAAATCTTCTGCAATCACTTCTGATTATGCATAAATCTGAAAAAATGTCACTGGATGGAATTATAATACCATCTCAAAAAATCATTACAGGACCTATTTTAGGGTTGGAATCAAATACAAATTTTAATTGCACGTTTTAATTCAGAGTTATGATCCAGAAATCTATTGACTTTTGTATTCCTTGCTTTGGTCAGACTGTTTCCTTCATGCTTCACTCAAGGAATATAAGTTCACATAGGAGTGTGACATTATTTCAGGGCTGCTATGGTTAAAACCATTACGTATATTGGAATCATTTTATTCTTACATTGATGATCCTTGTAGTCATTTGATCATCTTCTCCCTTTTGTAATACTGCAACATGCAATATCCTAATGGTCTAATTAAGCAATGATGACTCAGGCAGGAGGCTTCCTGGGGATTAATGACCACCTGGGAGGAGCCGATGTCCCAAAATATAGCCTAGGGCCATTAACTTCATTTGTTCATTAATCTTTAGGAAATGCTTCATGGTGAGGCTGCTACCTCTATTACAAGACCGAAGAACTAAATGTATAGATATTTTAAGTTTCTCATATTTTAGTTAGCAAGTGTCAGACATTCCTAGAGGATTTAATGATTCATAAAACTCTTTAAATTGTGTTTCATGATTGTGTTGTTTGTAATTTGGGATTTTAAATAGGAAGTGTAAAAACTTGCATTATTAAAACTTCAAGATGAGAAAATACAATATTCAAAATCTGAATAAAGATGTTGCAGTGGAGTACTCAAGAACCACAGAAGTATATACAGATGTGTATTTGGGCAAAGAGGGTTACAACAGAGATACAACTTGCTCCTAGTACTAGATAAAGAGTACAAAAATGGATAGAGAGACTTTAAAGAGTCTTCTCATGACCTCAACCCTCACCATCATATCAAGGCTAAGCAAGCTTAATTTCTTATTTCTAACAGACCCATGAGTGTCACCTTGATCGCTGAATTAATTTATTTACACTTAATTTTGCGTTTCAGTCTCATTTGAAAGTTATGAACATTTACAGAATGTATCTCCTTGCACAGGTGAAGCTAATGAGAACATGGGTAGTTTTATCACCCCAGTTTGGAAAATAAGTGGTTCTTTCAATTTTTCAAAACAGAATTCCAGAATTCCCACTCCAAAAGAAAGTTAGAATTCCTAGACACTTACTGCACTGGACATGAAGCACCAAAAATTCCTCCAGAAGAAAAATTCCAAAATGTAATTTTAAACAACTCAGATGACATCCCATTTAAACTTTATTTTAAATAACATGGATGAATTTTGTAAGTTAGAAAGCCAACGGTCTTTGTTCAAAGTTCTTAGCCACACAATTCTGAGTTTAAAAGCGCAATTTCTAAGCCTAAACCCAAGCCAATAATTATGAGATCTTGCTGTGAAAACCGAAAGCTTGAAACTGTAAATTACTAACTGACACTGGGGGGTCTCAGGGTTTGGGGATTCTGGATTGTAAATTGTTTTTCATTATGAACTCTAGGGAGGAAGAAGAGTTGGCTAATCTTCTATGCAAGTAGATTTACCGATAGAGAAGCATTTGTAAATAATGTGTTCATTTTACCAATACTAAAACTGAAAAATTTTGAGCAGCGCTATCACTAACTTTAATAATTTTAGACCTTTGTATAAAAAGCCTGTTTTGGCAATTAAGCAAAAACATCAGTGATGTGAAGGTATTCTCTAGCTGTCTGGGCATCTACATGTTTCAGTCTGAAAAATAAAGATTTCATCCAAAGTCACTAAAATTAAAGAGAGTCTTTCTCTGAAAGTCAGTGGTTTTTTGAATATGGCATTAAATGAGAATAACATTCAAGAAGCATGTGTTTTATCCTCAGAGTACTGAAGTATTACAGTTAAAAGGAGGATGTTTTCTGTGTATCAGGCTTCCACTCTATAACTGCTAAACACCCTCTTGCTCAAACAAATAGGAAAAACAATAGCATTATTTTATACAGGAGAGAATATAAAGGAAAGATAAGCTCCATGTAATCAATATGGTCACAACACTGCTGACAGTTTCTTTTCTTTCTATTGTTCTTGTGTCAGACACCTTCTGACATGCTAACAATGTTCTTGGTTGCACTGTGAAAAAAAAATCCCTTATTCAGAGCTGCAAATATTACTGTGTAACATAATCTCTTGATAGAAGAGGAGAAATTAAGACTAGAGTTTTCACTGGAGATTTAGGTAGCTTGGCAACAAAATTCCATTAAGATCAGACAGGTGGTTATTCCTTTACACATCTGTGAACATGCCACCAACATTGCCTCCCATTGATGTCTTACATACGTTTGCCAGCTTGTATAAAGGGTGCGCTCCTGCTTTTTAGCCATAGCACTTAAATTGGAGCGATGAGCAGAGACTTTCAAAGGTAGTTGCCAATCCTGGATTACAGAGCAAACGCTGTTCTATGAGGCTCAGAAGGATCTCAACTAGTATGTGTTTTGTAGTTTGCTGCAAATCTGGAAATACTCCAGTTTTTCAAGCACAGTAGTAGATTTTTTCAAAGATGTCTGACTGCTTACTTGAATTAAAGTCAACTTTACAGAATATTACCGAGAGCACCATAAAACAGCAGAATTATTTAGATCTTAGCCTACCGAATGCTAGCTGTTCTCTCTAAATCTCAGCACTTTTACAGTTACCTAATATCTAGACATAGCATTAACAAAGAAGATTGTACACTTGCAGTATTCTATTTAACCAATAAACCAAAGGAAATTAGCAAGGCATAATTATCTCCAGCCTTACTTGAGGTAAGAAAAGGCAATGAAAAGCTATTATTTCAAATGTGGAAAATCGAACAGGTGACTTTATAGCACATCAGATGACATCATTACTCTCTCCAGATAAATGTCTAAGTGTTCGCCACATTAATGTGCCATGGGATAAAAATGTTTCTCTGGGCTTTATGGAAAGATCAATATGGAGAAGAGATGTTATACAGGCTCTTTGTCTCATTTTTGAAGAACCAGTCAATTGACTTCAGAAGAACGAGAGTCAAATTTTGGCAAAAAAGCCTCACACAAGCTTCAGAACATCATAAACGCTGCAAGTACGTTATTGGTATTGCACATTTATCAGGCAAACTATTCTGGATATGTAATGTCAGAAATTATGAAAAGAGACACAACTGCTAACAAATCTTTCTTTTTGAGTTGTGTCTCCTATAACAACCTAATGTGAAGATTTAACTTTTAAAAAATGGTCATGTTTCACTGTAATGATGAAAGTGAATATATTCATGTTTCAGAGCTGTTAAGAGTCTCCTAGCATTTCACAACTGTAGTGGTAAAGTCTTGGGAAGAAATGGCTTAGATGAATTACTGGGCATGCAGCTTTCCCTATTGCAAGGAGCCCTCCAAGAAAATTCTTTCGGAGATTTTAGTCACACTCTCCACATTCAACCAGATGTATATTTTAAGTCAATATTTTTTTCCAGTGGTGCAGAAAGCTGGGATTCTGCCCTAATGAATGACTCAATAGATGTAAGAAGAAAACAAATAAATAAGATACCACAAAAGACACTACTGTGTTGACCTGAACTGGATACAGAACCAGTGCCAGTAAGAGATGAAGGACTGTACTGGTAAGGAGACTGGCCTTTTTCAGTAATACTCTGTAGTCACCCTACAGCTGTGGAACAATCAAGAAAAGCTGGGATGCACTGCATGCTCATTCTTATCATCAGTAATGGACACAACAGGAAAATATTCTGCCTATTTTCTTTCTTTTGTAGGCTTTCAAAACTACAAAAACAGACATTAAAAAAAAAGAATCTCAGAAGGGATTTACAGGTTCTATACACATAGTTCCTCGATAATCCCTGTCATGAAATGATTAAAATACATACACAGCAAATCAACACTCAACAAAATCAATGGGATTATTCAGCCAGCTAGCCCTCACCCAAGTCAAGTAGTTTCAGTGTACAACCAGGAAGCAACTGCCCCAGGTGAATCTGACAAAATGAGTATGTGCCACTGCCTCCCCTTGGTATCCGTTCAAAAATACCTCACTCTTTCTTCCCTAGCCTTATGAGCTCACCGAGCAGAACTAAATGAGAGCCTGCTGTTAACCTTTTTAGTATGCTCAAAAGAAAGAGAGCTGCTGTGTCATAACTCACATCCAGGTGCAGGTTCAACTTTATCCATAACATAGTATAGATGCATAATTTTTTCAATTCTCTGATCATAAAAGATAATCTGATACTAAAGAGTGGTTTAAAAGGAGACTGAAAACAAGTCAATTTAATCAACTGTAACCACATCCAGAAAATGTGAGGATATTTCACTGTAATTATTATTTTTGGAATTGAAATGGGCACAGTACATACTGCTTATCTTAAATGATGTTTTTTATCCTCTCTCTGAGGCACTTTAAGCAGAAAATACTTGGCTATAGAAAAGGTTTATTGTTAAATTGCTATGGTTGTTCTTCTCATTAATCTACTCCCGTTCGCTTTTTCCAAGTGCAATACTACTTCTGATTTCAAAGGTCACATTCAAATGCCACTATCCCAAGGACTAAGTGGAGACAATTTAAGCACAGGCCAACATCTCGCTGGGATTTGCAGAACCTTCTGTAAAGTAAATAAGGCCCTTGTGGCTTATCAGTCGTTGGTGTGTTCAGCTCCCTAAACGAAGAGAATTGAGGGGATTAGTTAGAGGAGAAATGAAATGTACCTAATTAATTCCCCAGATCCCTGCAGATTATATGGCATGTTTGGAACAGCAAGAAATTGTGACTGAAATTAAAAATACATACCTACAGCAGTGATGCTGAAAAAATGCAGCCTTTCTTCCTATTACTGCAATATCATTGATATATTAACAAGAGCTATTACATTTTAGAATTTTTTATCACTTTGTAACAAATTTTTCTGTGTCACGCTTTTTTTTAAAACAATATATTAACAAGAGCTATTACATTTTAGAATTTTTTATCACTTTGTAACAAATTTTTCTGTGTCACGCTTTTTTTTTTTAAATATGTTACTTAATACAGAGCTGAGAATTCCAAGTCTCTGACAAGCAGAAGAGAAAAGTAATGTTGGGAAATGGATATTGTTTATCCTTATTTGTGATGTTTTAGCTTTGTACCGTTTGCTTCTCCCCTTGTCTCCCATGCTCTGTTTTTCTCTGACTCTTCATCCATTACATGAAATATCAAAGAGATAAGACCTTATATACTACACTCAGTGACAGAGAGATAAACTTGGAAAAACTCAGGGGAGCCTAAAAGACTTTATCTGGATTTAAGTAAGGGCAGGAGAAAAGCAGGATCAAACTTGAGATTTCAGGGAGAAAAGAGGGAAAAGGTAAATAAAGCAGACTAGTTCCAACAAAAGAAAAATGAAGGCAGTTTGAATTTGTGAAAGTCTGAAATGAATTTTCTATTATATTTCCTCATTCTATCCCACTTTGGAACAAGTGCCTTAGTTGCCTCTACATACTCTCACTTCATAGCAGGGAAGAAAAAATGTGCTGTTTATGGAGCAAATTACAGAACTTTTCAAAAATGATCTTCAGGAGAAGATTACATAAAGATTTCTCTAAATTCATGTAATGTCTTCAGAGTTTTGCTATTATATATCTTTTCAAACCACATAAACTGAAACTAATATATATGTTTCTAGAGTTCCAGTCTTTTTTACAGGAACATTTGCCAGGTGCTTCTGCCTGTGTCCTGATAATAGGGTTTTCATGTTTTCCTAATATAGAGTATAAATAAATATCTTTCCTTGTTTGTCCATCCTCTTTTGTGGTCCTCTCACATGCTCTCATCCATGGAAGTGAATACCCACTAGGGATGAAGGTTTTTTTTCTGTGGGAGCCCTGTATAATACCACTGCCAGTAAGCAGAAGGATTTAAAAGTAGAATTTCAAAGCAAGGGGTCTTAACAGCAAAAGAAGAACCTCTGCACTCCTCTCACCTACAAACTATGTGACAGCATGGAGAAGGGATGAAGAATGTAAAAACAGTTAGCTCTGGAAAACATTACGGGAAATAGTCACAGATAGACACGAAATCAAGAGCTTTTTCATACATTCCATAAACAAGAAAGGTAGTCTGAATTGACCACAGAGAAGGACAGACAGGAATTCAACAAAACCAGTATTGTGTAAAAATCACTCAACTACATCAGTTCCCATAGGACAAAATGATTCAATTTGCAACCCATCAATCATTCGGCATAATAATGGAAGTAAATACATCATAATAGAGGGCTGCCACAGGATCAATGTCTTCTACTTTGGAAATAAACATTTTGAGATTGCTCCAGTATTTATTTTCCATAAAACAGATAATTATAAAATAAATAATTGGTTTTACTACAGCATTTATGTGGCAGCAGGAAACCATTACTTGGTGACATTTTATTTCAACAGCATTATCTCTAAAGAAAAAAGAAAAGGAAAGGAAAAAATGCTGAATACTTGTGGGTCTGTCTGTCACACGTTCCATTTACTTAAATAAGAGCCACCAACCAACAAGTAATGCCATTTTAAGGGAAATCAAAAGGCAGTAAACTAATACTATGTAGTTGTCTTCATCTGCAGATTTCTGGACTTTGGATATTTTAGAATGACATCGCTCATATAGACCTACACACTTTTAAAAAATATCTAAAAATTTACAATTAATAAGCTACTTATATTTTGCACCTCAACTAAAGCTTGCTGTGTGGTAGAAAGGTATCTGTTGAGACATTTTTTATAAGGATGATCGATGAAGCATTTGATTATAAACATCAACAAAAATACAGAAAACCCATACCATCAAAAATCCTGTCTTCCTACGTTTCCTTTTGCTAGTACTACTATAATTCAGCAGTTTCAATTCCTTGAAATGCATGGCCACATTGGCTCCATTTTCGAAGAATACTGAATTCTTTTAATTTTTTTTCCAGTTTGACATCTGAATAAACTGAAAAATAATCTATGTTAAATTTATTGAAAACTGTCACATGCTATCAGGTTTCACTTGCTACTCAGAATTTTTCTCTCTTGGAACATCTAACTCAAATTTGTAACTGAACTCAAATTAAACTGAAACTCAATGAATCTCAAAAAGTTCAAGAAACTCTGGCATCATACCTAAGCTTATAGACCAGGAAGGAAAAGTATGTGTGGTCCTGCCTATAACGACCTCTCGCCAGTGGCAGACAGAACACATAAAAGATTGATCTATTGTGAGAGATGGAGTTATCAGTAAAATTCCTTGGAAATGCAATTCTCAGCTTTGGTTTGCTCCAGTTTGGGATAGAAGTCTGGATTATATGCTATGATTCAGATGTTGGCAGGTAATGCCTTTCAGTTCACCTTTAGTCATTTTAAGTTAGTACTGTTCATGTAATGGGACAGGCTAGCAACTTCATACACCCCTAGATCTTCTCAATGAACTGTTTGCAGAAACTTCTTTAAGTATCCACTTAGCTCTCATAAAGCACCTGAATACATACCAGGTTGAGCCAACCATCTACTAAGAAATCTGCATAATAATTTAACAGTGCAATGTTTCCAAAGGGAAATATAGATATATGTAGTGTGACCAAAGCATTATGCAAATTTTGTTTTTAGAGTGATTTAGCCCTGCCATATCATCTTATGCCATTATACAAGCAGTGCATTAAGCCACATCATTGCTGACAAAAGCAGGCAGGAGCTGGACCAGATATCCTGCAGCCTCATCCTGAATGTATAGATGCCTTAGGGGCATGCTACCTCTTAATTTAAAATTCTGAAGCTAATTACGTATGTCAGGGTGACCTCTTTCTAATCTACATTCATCACAGAATACAAGCCTTCTGTCTCCGTTGTTCCCATAATAAAATAGCTGTTGATAGACTTACATAATTGACTGTATCTGAAGTAGACTTATACCATGGTGCTACATTCAAATTGTATGTAATCCCAGCTGAATAAAGATAAGCAAAAATAATCCAACTATCTCAAGTAATTAACTTCTAAGGTTTCATAGTAACATTGGAAAAAAATTATTACCCATGATCTTAAAAACAACGTTGCAGAGTATATAGAAGTCACATTCATTGCCGAGCTACCAAGAAATTATTTGCAACATTTACAGGTGCATGTAGCATAAGCTATATTTACTTCTATTTATTTATCCCACACATAGCTTGACATGTTAGAGACACATTGATGAAATATGCACCTATACCTAGAAAAGCCCCTGAACTTGACACTGGGATTTTTAGAGATACCTAAAAGAATTAAGTACCTAATTCTCATTGAATTCTAAAGGAAACAGAGAAGGAAATCCCAGTTAACATTTCGGTAACAGGAGAATTTTGTTAGAGCATGCATCTTCCGCTGGACCTCTACCCACATTACAACGAAAAATACACAGAAAAAAGAGCTGCTGTTGCCTTCTTCTCCAGCCTACCTTGGAGAACTCCTTGGAGTTGCTCTTAATCACATTACTTAAGAGGCCAGACATACAAACAGTCCATTTATATGCCCAGCTCAGAATACTAACATGATGAAATCCCAACATCCTCAAGTTCCCTTTTCTTTGGCACTGTGATTTTCAGTGAGGCTTGTGGTCGAGGGAATTCCCAATGACTTTAAAATAACTGAGGCAGTGCTTCTGAAAGCATCCAGCTCTGCACACCTGCTCACTTTGTGAGTAGTCCCACAATCTTAAGACAAGCTACTCAGACACATGTAAGTCTTCATAGGATCATGTTTCTGCTGAAGTAAAGAGCTTAAAAAGGCAGCATAGAAAAAAAAAAAACCAAACCTGAACAACTTCACCGAACTGGATGTTTGAACAGCGAGGTGAAATTGAAAGATCATCATTAAACAGATTGATCTCTGAAATATCCTAGCCCAACAAGCACATGTACTCTAAGGAGACCTCAAAGCTGCAATACAGACTGAGGTACAGGATGCAATAAGCAATCAACAAAGCAAAACTCATAACAATAATATGAGGAGACATGACAGATACATCTATTTTGAGGCATACTGAATTTCTAGTGTTCAGGAACAGAGAGTTTAGTGAGGCAAGAATTCATCTTTTTTTCTTAGAAAGAAATTATGAGTACAGCTACACTACAGAAAACTGGAATAACACATTAAAAGATGTGAACAAGATTCATCTTAAAAATAAAAAATATATTTATACTTGGAAACGAATATTAACTTCTATTGTAAGGAGTGCATCAGATGTCTTTTAAAAATCACAAAAGCAGTCTGTTCTGTATAAATGAGTTGCAATGAGGAGAGGAGGAGAAGGTAAATGCCTTAACCAATCTGTGTAATATTATACCATAAATATTTTATTTAATCAGTTAAAAACATTAATATAACATTTAACCATCAGTTAGAAACATTAGCATTTTCAATGAATAGGTCAACGTGAGCTCCTATGATAAATCTCTGAGCTATAACTATAAAACAGCTACATGCTCGAACCAAACCAAAGCTGTCCCACTTCTAGGTGTATCTTATTCACCAAATCAATTCTACTCTGCAGTAACTTTACTCAGTTTCTCTCCTATTTACAGGCTGAATTTTCCCAATATTTATTTATGCTAATTAAGTATTCGGACTTACTGTTTCACTGAAACACGTTGATTTGCACAGTGCTCTATTAGAACCCACCTCCTCTGGAAATGACGGACACTCCACTTTTTAAAGACTTCATGCTTTTCTAGAAGAGACACTTCAGACAAACATGTTATTTGGCTCAACAAAAATGTAGCTGGATGAAGTTCCACGGTATTTTACACAGATCATACCAGATGATCTAACAGTCAGCTTTGAGGGAATCTAGCCCACAGCTATGAAATAACTCCCATAGGTCTAAGGACCTATGTTCGCCACTTCAGGTAAAGATGAGGAGGGTTTTTGACCTCATCTTCTCCAACAGATGCAGTTGTATGTAATTTCCAAATAAGGTATTCCCCTGAATACATTTTCTACATGGGAGAACAAGCACATGTAACCTCCTGCGCTGCACTGCTGGTAGGATCCAAATACTATGGTAACAGATGCAGTGTAAGGAGAGGACAGCATAGCACAGAACATCCTCCTATAGTCCTTAAAACCTGAGGAACCACTACTTTATGACTAAGGTTAATTTTCATACAATTTAGTCGCATATTTTGCCCATTTGAAATGTCAATCGCTAACAATCTAAGAAAACATGAACAGATCATGTTTATTGAAAAGCACGTGAACTTTACTGAATGCAAAGCTGAGTTCCTGTAACAATACTATCTGAATGGGACTAGTGAATCTGGGTTTACAAAATTCCCCGTTTAGCTTCAGAAAAACCATAAAAGTCAACTTACTTTCCCAAAGACTGGTATTATGCACTCCCTGAAAGGAGTTTCTTTGTAGAAGTCATTTTTGATATTTCATACTTAGTGGCCTCTCCGAAAAACAAAAACCATACTATCTCCAAAAATGTTCACAAAATATCAAGTACTACAATAACTGAGCAAGTATTGCTTCAAAAGACCAGTCAGTTTATCTAATGCTTACTGTTTATATTCTTCCTGTTCACATATTCTTCCTCTTCCACAAAAGATGGCATTTCTTTGTGAGATTGCAGTGCTTTAATTATTTTTTAGACTTCCTACATGTAAACTTACACTTTTCTCAAGGTGCAGTTTTACCATCTTTGCTTGTCTGTTTGCTTGGGGGAGGGTTGTAAGCTTTCGTTTTTACCTCTGGAATGTTTGCACCATTGTCAAGTTCTATATATTTTTGTCAGTTCTATACAAGACTCCTTCCAGTGCTTTTCACCGCTGCTGTATCAGCAACAGTTCCAAATTAAAGAAAAGTTTCCAGTTAGAAGAAGACATTCTTATTTCTTTCATTATTGACAAAAACATTTCTAAGGAAAGATGCAAGCAAATGATACATACGTCTGGGTGGGATTTTTGAAGTAATGGCTAAAGGACAGAAACACTCAAATCCTACAGACCTTTAAGATATCTAGATGTGCAGCTCTAGAGCTGAAGTTTTGTCCTCATATTATGGAGCTAAGCTAGGAACGAAGCAGCTGAAATTCCAAATTGTGACACACCCAGAAGTCACAATAGACATATCAGTCTTCTGTCTATCCTTTGGACATCAGTGTCCCTACTGAAGCTCTCAGAAATTTTCTAATATACCAGACAAGTTCTAGTACATAAATAACTGTATTATAACATTGATGGCTTGGTTCACTTCTTGCTAATATAATACAATAGTTGCTAATACAGAAATCATTATTAACACAATGGGAATGTCATTAACGCACAGTAGTTTTACTTTATTAACAACCTGCTTCTACGTTAGAAATTCTGGTGTAATTTAAGTGATGTCCCCATTACAGTGGTGAATCATGTTTTCATTAATGCAGCAAGAAAGCCATCAATATGAAAATTGCTTATTCTGAATCACATTAGGTAATGTACTTGTCATACTATCTAGGGGTTGATTTTAACCCAGGTACTGAGCCATCTGCAAAGCAGCAGCTTCCAGTGGTATCACCATCCCAATGTTCCCTCAGTAGCTTTTACTATCCTTCTGTGAAGAGTTTTGAATCATTTTTAACACTGTACAAAAACCACATTGTTTTCCAGGAAATATCTCCATTTTACATGCACAATGTTGCACTTGGGAAACCCCAAAGTGCACCTACCTCTTCTCATAGGTAAGAGATGACTCGAAAGCCACCTTGAAACTTGCTAGAATTTGAGGTCACGAGTATTTTGAATTATTTTTACATCCTTTTTTTTTTTTTTAAACTAAACACATAAAGCATCTGTGCTCAGCTCAGCATTCAATGAAGGGCACATACTGGCAACCCCAAAGTCTCTCCCTTAACAGTAATTAACTTCCAATTCTCTACATTAAAGCAATGTTCTCTCCAGACATTCAGCAACATAGATCTACCATAACATATGATGACTCTCCTCTGTAATTCTCTTCCAAAACCAATCCCTCATTCCTTGCAGAGCTATAGTCTAATAGTTTTGGGGGCTGTGTAATGCGAATACATGGAAATAATACAATGAACTCTTCACTGAATGTGTCTTCATCTCAAGAGTATTTGCATATCTTTTCAGCACTTACAAGTATAGGCTAGGGGAATGAGTCTGAATCAGCAACCTTAACTTTTTAAAAAAAAAAAAAAAAACCACAACAGAATTCTTTTGTCGACCTACTTTAAAACATGAGATGATGTCTATTCCGGTAAGAATTTTCTCCCAAAATTATCATTACCAGCGGCAAACAGCATGGTAAGTCAGAACTTTACCATCCACAGCATAACAAAAAGGCACATAGTCTTTCAGAAGCTTTCTCTGGGTCAGGAGGCAAATATTTCATTTGGTCCATGGTAATGACAACACCCAGGCACCGCAGACAGAACTAAACTGGACTTTACTATATGTAGTCCACCAGGATATCCAGAGCTTCTTTGGACTATTCCTTTTTCTTCCCCTGTTCTCACTAGCTAGTGCCAGATAACATCTTAAATGAGATTTACATTGAATTCCAAAGTAGTGAGGAGTGAAAAATAAACGTAGTGAAGTTATAAAGTGTTAAGCACAGTGATCATCAGCCATTTGCATTATATTGCATTATAACTGTACTTTTGAGAGAATAGTAATTCTCATCAGCAAATTAAAGAAACATCTGAACAGAACCTCTCTGTATAACCGATCTGTTGTGATTAGAATTCACTGCTGAATCTATACATTTATTTCCTAGGACTTAAGGACTTAAGCAAAAGTTAAACTTCTAGACACAAAGCTTAAGAGCATTCAGAAGTGGTTGTAAAGCTGTATCAGTCCCTTCAACTATCCCCTGATGGTAACTCAGAAAGGCACAACTATTTTTCTAACTCTGTGACAAGAACTTGTTCAACAGCTCTTAATGAATTTTCTATAGCACCTCTCTATAACATTTGCACTTCTTCTGTTGCAAACTTCTTTTTTACTAATTGAAGTTAGGAGCTACACACCTACCTACTTCTCCATTAGCAGGTGACTGATAATTCCTGAAGTAATTACCATTACAGTCCTTTACAAAAAATAACAAAATGCAGATTTTGTCTTTTTCTTAAAATGGATAGTACTTTACAAGTTCTCATATAACTGTATTTAAGCCCTTGCAAGTGGGAATCTTGTCATCTCCTATAGGTAAAGATTGCCCCTACCTCTTTCTTTCAGTGTCAAAGGAAGGGCTTTTGTGCACATCCATTTGTTGCAATTGGACATAATTCTAGGTTTGTCAGTGAAGAGTGTAGAGCCTTGCAGAACATAACAGCCTATCTGCTAGTCGTGTGACTGATCCAACTCCATCATCAACTAACACCTCCTACAGTACATACGGAGCCAATGCCATGCTCAATGTACACTTATGGTTCTCTCACAGAAGACTGTGGACTGATGCTTAAAAGTTTTGCAGAGTTTGAACAGTTTGGCAGAAATGGATCTTGCCGAACATCTGCCTTGGCTTAGTTTTGTTCATTTGTTTACTTATTTAATATCAGTCAAAATAGTATCACATTCCTAGAGATCACACTTTTCCAAGAATGAAGTGGTGGGAAAAGGCACATGTCACAACTGACGTTGAAATAACTCTGCTATTTTTATGCTAAGAAGCTTCAGAAGTACCTGTATATTTCACAGTGATTACCTCACAATGAATGTACACAATAAGCTGTTTTACTATTATGATTTCATAATTTCTGCTTGACTTTGCAACTCTAACATTACAATGTATCTGTATACTTTACACTGTATGAGATGACACCAATAACATCTGCTTTCAAACCTTACATTTTAACAAATCAAAAGAAATGCTAGTACTTTGAAAAAAATTCAAAAACTTTGTATCACTAGTAAGTTATGCAGATAATTTAGTACATACTGTAGGCAACCCGTATGCTAATAAATTATACAGCGCACTATACTTCTTTAAAGTTGCATTTTCTGCTGCAGGGGCTGGTGTAAGAGCTAGTTCGAAGGAAAGTATATTCTACCAATTTTTCCCTTCTTCCAAGACAGAGTGAGCCATTAAAAAAAAAAAAATTCTTGAGCTAATTTAAAATGGTTCAAGTAGACCTGTATGCCAACTGGTAGTAGATTTTATATATATACTTTTTTTTAATAATTTTATTTTTAAGACCCTCCAAACAATATATTTTTCATTGTAATCCACTATTTGTGATACATTATAAATGTAACAGTAATCACACTTCCTGTATAGCCTGCTCACACAGTATAAGACAGGTAGGAACATAGGAAAATAGGGCACTAGAGCTTATCGATGTACAGCTGTCAAACCTTTTATTCATCTCAAGGTTTGGTGGGTTCTGGACAAATGCACTATGGTTGAAATCCCACTGCAGAACTAAAGCTTTCAAGGTGAAATAGTATTTCATTTTCATTATCATGAAAGAAACGAAGAAGAAATGTCTGCAGTAGCAGAATGCCACAGCAATACGTTAAGACTGGCCATTTTGTGACACTGTTAAGTGTAAATAGAATGGTGTTCATTGCTGTCTTTTCCTTTCCTCCTAGTCCCCATTTCTTTTCTTTCTCTGCACTCTCCCAGCAAACAGAAGTAATAAACAAGAAATGCTGCAGCAAAAAAAATGTGCTTTTGAGGCATTATTCAGAACATCACTGCCTTCTCTGGAAATAAAAGCTACCGCTTTGTCTCAGGTACTTTACGAAGAAAGGCAGAAAATGGTAAAATAACCTTACTGTTATATATTAAGCATAACAATATTTTTTCATATTAAGGAACAAAATTGCAACATTTTGTCTGCTGCCAATCAACTCTCATCTGGAAGAAGGCTGCCCTCTGTCCTTAATCCTATAAATTTGTCACAACACTGTTCCCAGTACTGCTTTACCGAACATGAAAAGCAGCAGCTGATTCTTCACTGTAGCAGTAAAGCAGGGGCTCTAGCTGCCAATACGCTACGTCCTTTACACTTCAGTTAGCAGGGTTCTCCACCAAACAACTGCCTGGAGGGAGCACTGCCAGACAACGTGCATTTTATGACCGTATCTACCCATCCGGTGTCTGTACTGCCGCAAAGAAACAAAGAAGGGAGTGTGGGGCGGAAAGAATCAACCAGTCCTAGTACTGCCCAGAACAAACTGGTAATGTGGAGAATTCTTTTTTCCAAATTCCTCAATAGAGTACTAGCATTATATATTACAGAAAGCTCCCGATTTGGTTGACTAAATCATGAACAGGTGGTCCACTGTAGATGCAGGAAGCACTTGCACTATGCAGTACATTTTTAGTCTGAACACCAGGCTTCCGAGGAGAGGCCCATATTGGGCTGTATTAAGAGGGAGTAAAAAATAAGGCAGAAGAATTAAGACAATTATTTTCTTACCTTTCCTCTGAAGCAAGAGGAAGGTCTTTTTAAGCTCTTGAAGTTAATACAGAACTGCTTCTTCTGAAAACGAAGCAAACAGCTTTTAAAAAACTAAATAAAGTAGGCTTTACAGCCTTTATTTTCTTTCATATCCCAAGAACTGGTCATAGTGAAGTGCTTCTACGATGAATTTCACCCATTTTTGCGGGTTTCATTTTAATCGCCAAAACATTTTATTTTGCTGTTTTAGGTTTAAGCAGATGTACCCATGCTTTCTGGTTCTTAAGGAGATAGGGTTCAGGCAATCATTTCTGTATGTGTTCTCTGTGTTCAGAACTGTTGCTTGACCTACATTTTCAAATATTTGTTATTCAGCTTATAACATAGTTAATTTGGTCACATTATACCGGTTCTGTTTCTTTGGTGGAGAACTGAAACACCAAACACACCCTCGGGTAAAATTCATGCATTGTCATTCATGCCTGCTCACATATGATTACATGTATTCACACAAAACCTGGGAAGTCCAGTCCATACAAAAGCAATTAAAACAAAAGTAAACACACAGAGAAAAATCTAACACACACACCCCTTCACCTCAGCAATAAATATTTCCAGAGGCCCTTGTTGCAGATAGAGTGAACATGTCTCATGAGCTTCTGAACCACATTAATACACTGTGTTAGAATTATAAAATATAAAGGTAACTAATTAATAGAATAGAGTGAACCCACTGTCTGAGAAACAACTCTCACCACCATTCTTAAAAGCAAAGCAAGAAGTCTGAATATAAGAAAGTGAAGGAGAAACTTCTAGACATCCTAGGAGGAAAACAAGCAACATAACAAATCAGTACACACAAAGACCACTAGACAATATGGATTTACTAGCTCTCCACCATCACTGGAACAATGAAATAAACTAAGACACGCATTGATGTATATCCTATTTTGGCTAGACAGCATGTGAAGAAAAAAAGGAAAAGTGGGATGAACATGGAGGAAATAATACAAAAAGAGGTAGGCATTGAAGAAAGGATTTTAATTACTTGAGAAGAAAATAAGACATGGCGGGCAGGGTGTGTGTCAGTGGAAGGAGAATCAAGAGAGCCAACTTCAAACCCTGTGGCTAGTGATCATAAACAAACTTATGACTCATTATTCCAAAACTCCAAACCCAGACTTATTGGGGATTATACTTAAAATCCAGTCATTGCTAGCTTCTTGTTTCCTGAGGAGGAAACCAGTGAGGTCCGAGGAACAGAGAGTATTAAGATACCTAGCTACTAAAGTGCCTCAATAATACAGTATCAGAAACTCTATGGTAATCACTAGAGTGGAAGGGAAGACATTTATTCAGGGTAAAAATCGTTATCTTCCAAATACTGAAAATATAGCCATCAGGAACAGAAAGGGGGGCAATGCAAAGAAAAGCAGATTTAGCCAAAAATCCTTCCCGGGGATGATGCCCCCACCCAGATCCAATGGAAATGACCCAGGGCCAGGCACTACATAAGGCAGGCACAGCAAGGCTACGCCAGCTGACCTCAGGATCACATAAAGGTCCCCATTTCATTAAGCAGTAAAGAGTTTATTTAGTAGTACAGAGTCTGGCCTGGAGGGCGTCTGACCAGAAGCCACCCCGGCCATCTGCAGAGTCAGCCAGAAGTAGCTTTCTTGACATGGACTTCCCTGCTGTCCCTGTTCAGCTGCAAAAAAAGGATGTTGGCACTGCCAAAACAGCTAGAAAGAGGCCTGTGACAGAGCTGGTGCCACCTACTAAACCCTGGGAAGCTTCTCCTCCCTCACCACATAGCCACGGCTGGCCTGACAGGGAGAGGGGAACTCTGACCCTCCTTCCTCTCCTCGCTTCCTCCCAGAGACTCACAGCACCTACAAAACCTCTCCTTCTTACCTCATCATAATTTTGTAAGAAATCAATACTTTAAGTGCACTTATCAGTCTATTACCCGGCATTTTGCAGAAAATTTTGGTATTTTTCATGACCTTCTGGATAGCGGTAACACAAAGCACCGTTTCCCACACAGTGCTGAGGGGAGCAGCCTGCAGCAGGTCCTGCTCCCACCACAGCTCCACAGCCTCTGCCTTCCCCTCAGCTCAGTCTCCTCCTCTTCCTCAGTAGGCAGCTGCTTCTCACTGCCACTGCCCTCAGAAAAGGGTTACATTTCGGCCACGGCAGGCGTAGAGAA
>NW_008824283.1:4605903-4611411 GCF_000699105.1 Pygoscelis adeliae | reverse complement strand
CAAGCAGCCGCGCCCGCCCGCCCCCGCCGGGCCTCCCCTCCCCTCCCACCAGCGGCTCGGGCAAGCGGAGGCTCACAGAAGGCAGGAGCGCTGGGGAAGGGCGGGATTGCCCTGAAGGGCTGCGCGGAGGGAAGCCCTGGGCTTTGCTCTGAGCCGCCAGCCCTGAGGAAACCTCGGAGACGCACTTGGGTGTGTGGGGGCTGAGGACAGGAAGGAACAAAGATTTGATTGCAGCCTGCTTAGTTAGGTTTCTTTAACTTAAATTCAGCAGTATCATTTTTTTCTCCGTCTTTATCATGTCCCAATTTATTTTTGCACATTCTAGTCATTGGGCAAGTTTGGCGTCTCCCCTATGTGAGAGGAACAGCAGCAGGGGTAGTGCTGCACCAGCCTCAATACAGGGCCCTGGCATAAAGAAATTCTGTTCAAAATAGCGCACAAAAACTTGGGAACATAGTGACAGTTTGAAATATTCACTTAGGCAGCAGTGAAAATGCTGCCCCAGACATTATATTTCTTGGCTGTAATCAACACTTTATGGCACCCAAATGTTTATTGCTACAAAGGAAAAAGAAAAGAAAAAAAAAGAATCTATATCATTTCCATCAAACACTGAGAGCGCTACAATATCACTGCACTATATTATTAATGGATGGAGATGAATTGCTTGATGTTGCATTTAAATTGGGGACAGCGTTTCACTGATCTGTGAAAAGCAAAACACTTAAAATGGCAACAAACTGCATCTCCCAAGACACAAGAAACAACTCTGTTCCTAGGAAAGTTTGTCTCTGACCTCTTGGATACATGGTAAAGGGTAAGCCTAAAACATCTGCTGCAAGATAGGCTTCAGAGAAATCTAATTAACACCATGTCCAGGAATGATGAGAGCAGATGTATCCTGGATAAAGCCACTGACAGGAGATCACTTTGTTATGCCAACACAATTTTAGCTTGGAACGAAAAAGGTTTGGAAAAGTCTTCATTGAGAAAATCATATAGGATTTAAATGGCAAATTATGGCAAAGGAGGAAGAGAATCACATCTCATATTTAAAAAACAAAAAAAGACACGAGAAAAAAAGAAGCTGAGAGAAGGGATCCCATCCTTCCCTTACACTGGCCCTTGCAACTGTGAAGGTCAAAATATTAAAAAATGGCTGGAGACATCCTAGTGAACAGACCAGCACACTGAGCCGATACAAATATTTTAGAGCCTGCTGATGGTGTTGACTGTGATTAAAGCCCAAATAATGGCCTCAAAATACTGAGAGCACATATCAGTGTCTTTTCTGCTTGCATTCAGCAGCAAACCAAGCTGAAAACCACCTTGGAATCTGCATGACTTCATTGCTCATGTTGTTCAGGATAAGATCGCTGCAATCTACAATAAACTGCTCTGTCACCTAAACAAGAAGGAATCCAGCACCTTTTTTTTTTTTTTTAAACACTGCCATTTTACAGCGTTGCAGCCACCTTAAATAAAAACAAAATCAGACCCATTTTTGAGTGCAAGAGATTAATCTCTCACTGTTGCATATATAGCATACTGTCTAAGGTGATTTTCACTTTATTGATTGGCATTGCCCAAATCTATTTCATTGCCTCCCCAAAGGACTGAGCTCACAGAGGGAGATAAACAAAAAATATCAAGTTCATCATGTTTAGAACTGCTTCTCGGCATCTGTGCTGCCTCTCTTCCGAACCACCTTTTGCTGATAGGCTCTTCAGAGTCATTTTCAGAATGACTGAAAAGATGCAATGGCAGCCAGGTTTGCTCTAAGTTTTGTGATGTGTCTGAAAGATTAATGTTTTGATTAAAAGAACCTTGATTGAATTTCTGATAGAAAATTGTTCATAAGCACGTGCCCCTTATTTTTTGATCCTAGGTTGGTTTTGTTGCTTACAGTGAGACACTATATGTAGAGGAGGAAAAGAAGTGAATGGAGATGCTAAACCGAGGCAGCACTCAGACATGTCATGGTTAAAGGGTAGGTGGCAGCACAAAACAAGCTGGCAGGCTCAGGCGTCATGTTCATTTTAGTGCAAGCTTGGACAACAGTTCTCCTCCTTGATCAGAGTTCACAGGTTCCCATAAATAACAAGTGATTTCATTGTACTGTCCACTAAATATTTTACTTGTAAAAGGTCATGTTTCAGGAATGAAAACAGATATGACACAGATCACAAGTAACATGCTCATTCATTTTGACTTACAATTAAAAAATTGTCACCTCAGTGTTATTAAATGGTTCCAAGGAGATTGATTTTTTCCGTTTTTTTTCAAGTAGACGCATTCACTAGAACAATCTTTTGCTAACATATTTATGGAGTAACTAGTGTCTAGTGGGTAGAGAGGAAGCCAGCGATGAGGCTTCCTGAATTTTACTTTTCAGCCCAGCCATTGATCTCTATGTTGCTTTTGGCAAGTTACTTCTTGTGTTAGAGTTGATCTAAGCATAAAATACTGTAAATAATGCAGGTGTGCTGAAGTCTATTTAATCTCTGTAAATCATTTTGCAGGATTTAAGCAAAGCAGATGCCCAAACACCACTGTGATGGGAGAGAGAGAAAATCCCAACTGGACTAGAAAACCCAGTGCTGTGTTTATTGAGGTTTTAAGGGTCAGTCTCAAAACAAGCAATTTTCAATTATCATTCGCATAGTACTTGCATCTCCCTGATTTTTTTCATTGAAATGTTTCCTTCAGTCACTGACAAAATGACAGATTCTGTTAAGCGCTAATTGTAAGGGCAGCTGATTTTTTTCTTTTTTTAGTTTTATGCCTGATTTTCCATCAACTTCAATCCTGAATGGTCCTTTTGCATTCATTTTGAACAGATATACATGAAAATACGCGGTTTAAGGTAATGAAGAAGTAAGCTTTTGATGCAGAAATTTGAATAGTTCTGCAACTGTTGTTTAGCTTCCATTTTAGTGCCCTGAGATAGGATGGAAGGAGACATCCCATCTCCAGCATCCCATAATTACTACAAATATGAAAGCAGAAGGCTATTTTCAGTTGGTAATTTCTGTGCTGCTTATATGTAATAGCAGTAGAAAAAGAAGAGATTAAGTTATACATCAGCCTTAGAAGGATGCTCCATGCTCAAGAGACGGTAAGAAAGAACTCTTCAAGACGTTTAATGAAATACAGACATTGCCAAAAAGGAAGGAAGCAAAGTATCAGTAAAATACACATGGGTAGACAAAGGAAACCAGTATGCTGAAGAGCTCTGAATTGAGTAAAAGAAACTTGCATTTGATGTTGAAATAAATACAGGCTAAGAAGATATTAAAGAAGGAATGCAGGGTAACAAAAAAAATGCAGAAAATAAGGAAAACTTGTGGACAACATCTTGAGTGACGTAACATATTACAAACAGGCAGCAGCTGCGGTTTTAAGCACAAAGCAAATACTGAAAAAGAGCAGACAATACTGTGTAAAATAAGTAGAGATATGAAAAAAAGGAGAAAGAGGAGTAAAACCAAATACAGAAAGCATTGTTCTTTCTGAAATCCTGTCTGTCTTTCAGTTTTCTGATGCATCTCTTGTGATATTCTTCATACCTCTAATCTTTCATAGAGACTCTCTCAGCATTCTGCCCTTCTGTCCCACATTCTCTCAAATGTTTCCTCCACAAACACAACTCAGGCTCCATCTATGATGTCTTGTCATTCTTCTCTACACTCCAGACCTGTCTTCGTTCAGACTAAAAGAGTGAGCTGCATCTGTGACCTCTCCTCATGAATCTACATGCTGCTACTTCCACAGAACTACCTATGTAACTAGGAGAGAGCTCTGAAACCCTCATCCCTAACATCTTCCCTTATCTCTCCCATAAAACAAACCAACCAAGTACCTAAAATCTTCTCAGCATCCCTATCCTGTCCTCTCCTTGGGGCCCAGGGCATTCTTTATAAATCCAACCTCTCCCCAGGACCTCATATCCAGAGCATGCCAAACCCTTACAGAACTGCATGACATGCAAAATATGTAAGTAATTATGCAACCTTTCCTACTAGTCTCTGAAAACACCATTTTCCTAACTTAACTGTTTTTCCTATGTGCCCTTTCTTTAGGCACTTCCTCCTCCTCCTCCTCCTCCTCCGTTACCTCAAACATGAACTGCTTATCTTCATGTTCAAAGCCCTTCTTAGCCTGTGTACATCTTACTTGGCTCTCACTGAGTATTAGGAGGTCAATCCCTGCCTCAGGTTAGCCCATGACTCCAGCATCTTTCATCTGCTTGTCACGTTTTAAACAAGCACTTTCTCCCCTGCTGCCCTCACACTGGGAAGAGGTCCCATAAATATCCACCAAATTATTCCATTATACATCTTCAAACACCTCTTTAAACCACACTATGATGCCCACAGTTGTTTTAACAAAGCACAAGCCACTTGTTGTATAAGACCATAGCTAGCTAATACTGTTTCATATGTTCCTGTACATGTAAATCTGTTGTATCCTGTCAAATACTTAAACGAGATGCCTGTCTCTTTTTGATCTGTGTTCATACTGTGTCTGGCATATATATGTGAATTTCCAGATGCTACTACATAGGGCTACAGTTCCTATGAGCTTTATTGTTAAATATATAAATACGTACTTTACTAATTGAGGCAGGCATAAAGCCCTATAATAGGTAGAATGAGGTCCTTGTCAATGAAGCCAAGATTTAAATCACTGGCTTCAAAATCTGGACTTTTACAACAGCTCTATTTTTGTCATAGTGCAAGTATTAAAAAAGCAGCTATACCTGAGTTTATTGAGAAGCACTGATGAACTGTAACACAAAACAACAGATACTGATTTATAGACCGACATGAGGAAAGCTTGTTGGTATTATCCGTATATGATTAGACTAACATCCACAGCTATAAGAAATAAGTAATTTCTTCCATTTTCTGTCTATTGCAAGTTTATAATCCTTTCCCTTCCTAAAACAGGAAATGTGAAGCAACCTGAATTCTAATTTGGAAAGAAAGTTTATTTCAGGGAGATGTGCTGTGTTTTTTAAGTATCAACAATATGCAGGGTTTTTTATTAAAATAAAAATTTAGTGTAAATGAATGAACAAAACATTAAAGCTTCTAGTGCTTCAGAAGCCCTCAGATGAATGGAGATTCACTTACTTCCCAGACTTTGACATATGTTTCATTCCTTAAAGTCATATTTTAAAATAAGTGATAAGTCTGAAGAACCTCAGTGTTCTAAATGAAATCATTATTCTGCAGACTGAACCTAATGCTGAGGTAATGTAGAGTCTGACCTTTCCAAATAAATCTCTCTTAATAAATGTTCCTCTCTAGTCTCTGGAACAACAGAAGCCTCTAAGGCAGCAACAAACTAGGAACAAGGGCAAGATACGACAGTGAAGCAAGAGGCAATGTGATTTAAAGGTGAAAGGATTTGGACATGACCCTGCTGGGCAAAAAGAGGCAGAGAGGCTACATTTTTCATGAGTGCCTAGGGCATCTTGGTTGCAGCGTGTGAACCGCTGGG
>NW_008824283.1:4558417-4605886 GCF_000699105.1 Pygoscelis adeliae | reverse complement strand
TCTTGTCTTCTATTTTTGAATTTTATCAACCTGATTTTTATGTCAGAGAGAAGAGAGGTGCACCGGTTGCTGTACATCAGTTTACAACAGGGAATTATCACTACATATACTAGCCATTCATAATACCACTAGAGGTGCTATTATTTTTACCAGCATCAGTAAGTTTTAATTCCCAGGTATAAAGAATACTTCTTAAGAAGTTCCGTATAAATATAAAATGAAATAATCCCACATAGACCCATCTTTGGTAGGACAATGCTTCACTTTTCCAGTAAACCAGGGATAAAGGATTGCAACAGAGGCGAGACAGAAATGATGCTAATAACCTAACTGAAATGAATATTTGAGAAGAGATTTCCTGAAAAAGGATTAAACAAAGGGGCATAGCAGGGGAGCCATCCAGAGTCTACAGGGCAGTTCTAAGAACCCACTTAGGGCACTTTGGTGGAGTTCTTAAACAAATTGCACCACTTACTGAGTCCAGGGAAAGTTCCTTTCACATGTAATAGGCTGTAATGGTTCCTCCTTTGTTAGCCTGAGTATTTCAGACAAAGCAACTCCAGTTAGACACTGGTTCTGATTGGACACCTGTAGAGGTAACAGCATTCAATGACACATCATCTGAGTGACAGGCCGAACACAAAAGGACTTCTCAGTCGCATCTAGGATGAGGTTAAGATACACACACAGAATCACACACAGCAGAAATGCTGACAGAGAAGCACAGCCGAAAAGCAACTTGCTCACACAACTTAAACCCCAGAACTACGTAGTTATCCTGAGATTTCAAAGAGATGCGCTCTGCTCAAAGCCATGCTGATGCTTATTCTAGTACATCTCTGCTATCCCGGTGGATAGCAGCTATGCACCAGCGAGGCCTCATACTGACTGTTCAGCCCATTTTTACTAAAGAGTTTATTCAATGAGTTCATACTTAAAAAAGAAAATTCTGGATAGATTTTCTTTTTCTCCTTCAAACACTGAAAAGATTCTTTAACAGTTTGCATACAAGTACACTGCAATGTCCTCTAAAAATCCTTCTAAAGAAAATATATAAATAAAAATTTCTTGTACGTTTGGTAACTTTACTCCTATAGAGGACACAGAGAGACCTATGCTGAGGTAATACTCCAGTTATGCATTCCTAGGTAATGAGCTTTATCTCTCAGGATCAATTTTCCATTAATAGCATTCAGTGCTCCATCCAACTTTCAAATTAATTTGACCTGTGAACCTGGGATGTTCTGATGCTGCTTTTTAAACTACTGGAATTTAATATCAACATAACACAGAAAAAATATAACAGCAAGACTTTAATGGCCAAACTGATGCTTACTGGAGAATTTTAAGGCAGTTTAATGGCAAGTAGACAATGTAACTTCAGAAGACAAAAAAAAACCCAGAAAATTTTTATATACAGAGGTTTCTGCTGTTTCTACCTAAAGCTGTTGAGTCAGTAAGATAAGCAATCTAAAACTGCATTTATCAGGATTGTCTGAGGCAAGAAAAGAAAGAGTGCTATGCTATTGATCTGCAAGAAGTTTATTTCTTCCACTCTGCAATGTTAAAGGAATCAATCTCTTAACTAAAGAAAAAATAACGGTATTGATAATCAAAATGATGGCTTAGCGTTTGTAGGACAATGAGTGGGTTGTACTGGTAGTGTAATAGCATAACTGCCAGGTTTGATTGTGTCTTTGACATGCAGGCTGGTAGGTTATGATTACTGGAATCAATTCTTGACAGTGAAAGAGACATCTCCAAAATGTTCAGTGGGACAAGCAAATTATTAGGAGACTAACGGCATTAATCCCTCAGTGTTGTGCATGACACAGGTACATTTCATTACACATAGTCCAAAGGGCTGAGAACATATTCAAGTGAATGCAAATGAAATAACTGTAGTCAATGTCAGCTTGAAGTACATTTCTAGCCCTATATCTGTGGCTGTATACATGAGCTTGCATTCCTACCTGCTCTATTTAATTTTTGTTTTGTTTTTTGAGGAAAGTTTCTTAATGGACACTGTTTTGGTTTAAAAAAAAAATCTGCTATATCAAAAAAAAAGTTTATTGGAAAAAGATGCTTAAAATTCTAGAATGATTAGCTTTGCCAGAATCTGGTATCTTGTTACAGGAAACAAATATTAAACTGTTTCCACTTATCTAGAAATGTACAGCAAAAATATAAGAAATTTCAAATTTTTTTCCTGAATTTCTAATAAGGAAGTAAATATCACCAAACATCAATCAACTTTTGGAATATCGAGGTTTTGGCTGTGATATGTAAGTTAGAACTATTTTAAGAGTCATAGTTAAAGATGCACGCTGATGAATTTGATTCTTGAAGGTACTGAGAATACACTGTTGTGTTCCAACAAAAATATTAACTCAAGGATAGTCTACCTTATCATTGAAAAAAACAGGACATCCGAGTTTATCAGTGAAATGAGAAAGTACAGGCACGCTGAGAATAAGTACTGCGGATCTCCGGGTACAGGGGGCTATCTGGAAAGGATAAAAATAGGGGAGTTACTGTAAAAAAAGTACACAAACCTTTAGAGTAACAATTGAGAAAGCCTGTCTTCTATGCAATTCATCAATGAACAGGAGGCACAGATAACAGCAAGTGAGATTACACGCATCAGGCCCTGACCTTTTGACTCTACTCTGACCCACAGTAGTCATCTTCCTGTAGCTATATCTGCGTAAGAATTACAGCCTTTTTTGTGGGTTTTTCTGGTAGGTTTTTTTTTCCCCTTTTTCTCTCCTTGGCCTTTTAGAAGATGATGCAACATGCTATTTTATTTTAGGGGATGATCTGTCTTTACACCCATAGCAAAGGAGAAGAAACAGTAGGTACTACACGGTTGAGCCTAACAAAACAACATACTTGGGAGCTCCAAGGAGCCACATCGCAGCTACAGAAAGGCACAGACACACTAAGATTTCCAGAGCTGGCACCAGCCACAATAGCAATGCAATCAGCTATTGGAGAATTCAGTTCATAGCTTTAGGAAAGCTCATGGAATCCTTACTTTCTCTAGAATCTCCACAAAAATAAGTATCACCACCCATCAGGCTAGAAGACCGCCTCCTTGAAAAAAGGTGTGCTCTCTCTCTCCCTTCAATTACAGCAATGCGCTGTACCAGGAAAAGCATCTGCAAGGCTTATGAAAGCTACAGCTACCACAGGATGCTCCAATACATTTCTTTTGCAACAAGGACTACCATGTGCACTTCTAAATTGTCCTCTTTCATCTCCCCAAAAAACTCCAACCTATTACATGTGCTTACTTTTCTTTTCTCAGGGAAAGGCAGATAAGTATAACCACATGACAGATGTTAGTCAGACCACATGGTAGGTAGGATGCTTCGACACTAATGGGATACTTGTCCTTCTATCACTCCAGTGTAGAGCATGGCAAAGCATGCTTTACAGAACAGATGATAAATTTAGCTTGAAAAAAGGGAAAACTCTTAAAAAAAACAAAACAAAACCTGAAGAACTGCCAAAATATACAAAAGTAGCTTTATTTTTGTATCTCTCATGTGCCAAGAGGAATTTCTACTTTTCCAAGTAAATGAGATTTTTGTCTTACTATATCTCTACAGTACTATCAAATCCTGAAGGGTAGCCTATGTCACAGCAAGGTTCATTTTCTAAACTCTGCTTCTAAGAGTATTTTAGGTCTGTAATATTGAAGTACACCCTCATACAGTTATTCCAGAATTTCAGATAGCTCATTTTATTACATGCAGAACGATTAAAAAGAACACTACCTCTGGTTAGGAAATTAGGCTAATTCTTACAGCAGAGTAGGCAAAGATTATATTTCAGATAACTTTTAATTAGTTATTAGGATGATTATTAAAAATGCATCAGGAAAATCTGACAAACGTAGGTAGTAAACCTTTAAATATGAAGCTCAGAAAATATAAAAAAAGGAGAGATCCATTCATAAGTAGAGTTTTAGAGTGTCTCATTATGATAGGGGTTCCTATTAAAAATGCGAAATGCATTAGAAGCACTGCAGTAATTTAGCAGTTGTTCTTTTTGTGTCTCCATAGCACAGCATGCCTCCATTGAAATGGGAGAGGATGTAGCTAACATCACTTTTAACCTTCTCTGGGTGGTTAATCTTAGAAAGTTTTGCTTTTAAGCCATTGTGGAAAGACTCTCAGTTTGTATGAACATTTGGATGTCAAGTCCTCCCTTCATCCACTGAGAGGAAGAAATAGATAACAGATTGTAAGGTTTTTACATAAAATTTGTAATAGTTACTGAGTCAAGCTCTTCAATAACATAATTTCATCATAGCTGATAATCTTAGTGGATTTCAATGGTTGTAAGGCAGAGCACTATAAATATGTTTTGCTCCAACATCCAATATGATTTTAGTATTATATGACTTAGAAATAATTCATTTCAAGCTAAATTTTGCCTTATAAACATAGTCAATTGAAAGAAACAAGACAAAAATGAAAACATCAGAAAATGCTTTAATGAAACCCTGCCTTACATGGGGTTTATTTATTATAGTTCCTGAAGATAATCTGTATTCAGGAATACTGAGCCATAGCAACTGATGAATTTGGATCATTACTTAGGAGGACCTAAAAAACCCACCACCATAGACAAAATCTATGTCTATTTAAGTAGATGCATTATTACTCTGTCTAGCGCATAAAATACTATTCCATCCCACTTTTTTTCAAAAACTAAACACTACGGTGATTCATTCATATTCTTCTGAGGTATCTGTTCACTGACTGAATTACATTCAGTGTGCTTAAAGAAGATGGCTTATTTTGCCATTAAAACAAAGTAAAGATGTTTTAATAGGTCTTTGCCTTTCAGTGTCTCTCACTATGACAGTTAGTGGAAAATTCAGAGTTTTTATAAAATAATGCATGCACTCGGTCAGCATTTTTGTTACAGAAAGCCCTTCTTGATTTCTTCCAACAGGAGCAAAAATTGCTATTGGAGACACTTCAGTGTATGCTTAAACAAACATGCTTGACTGTTAGAATTGACTAAACTGACTAATACTTGCTACACAGAAGCGCATTACTCATAAATGTAATCTCAAGTAGGCCAAACTTCCAATAATAATATTCAGATCTAAACTTATTATTAAACAAAATAAGTACTGCAGAGCTCAGATTCACTCTGTTCTGGACACTGTCCCTTCGTTATGCAGTTTTTTTTCCTGAAGATTGATTTAATGCATTTATTGAGTATTGAATTTACTTAGTAGCTCCCTTTTTTGAACCAAAAAGTAAAATGGGAACATGAAGACAATGTCAGCAAAAAGCCCAACAATGTTACAATTCCTAGAATGCCAAGAACGACTGAAATGGTTAACACACCACCATCAATCATTTATCAGCCAATGCCATGTCCCAGAATGTTAACTGCACCTGAAGAGGAAGGAGTCCGACTCAAGGCTTGCCTTCGCTTCTTATTCTCAGAAAAAGCAGCTAAAAAATATAGATAACATCTGTATTTTTACATTGCCTAGTGCAATGGGGCTAGGGCCTCTGAGAAGCTTGAAGTATAGATAATACAGAGTAAATAACAATGACACATGCTTTTTAACTGCAGAAACTCATCAACCATGCTAAAACGTACATGACATACACTGCTACTGTCTCTCTCTGTTCATTAAAAGAGAATGAATCCTGAGGGAGGCATCACTGAATACAGATATGTCTCCAACACACCAAATCATATCCTGAGCCTGCAGTAAAGCTAATAAAACCATATTAAATACGTTCCAAAAGTTCCCTTGGCTTAGTCCATGCCACTTGGGCAATTTATAATTTAAAGGAGAATATGAGATTAGAGAGAGATGAAAATAGTGTGATCTAGAATTTGAAACAATAGTTTAACTCTTCTGTCATACTCAGAGGATGTATTGGTTTACAGTACATAGTACTGAAATTTGCTCATAGAGAACTCTTAAGTTCTCTGTATTTTCACTTTCATAAATTGTATGTCCAGTAATGTTGGACTCCCACATAAATGACAAAAATACACTACTTGTAAAGTCAGTATAGTCAAACCCGCTACATTTTAAAGATGTCTGTGTCACAGTGATCGCATACATGTACATGTAATATCTACCCTAACAGTCAATAGCATCCTACTCTTGGGGCTGATGTGGCTTTTAAGTGGCAACGCCTGAGATGCACTCTCTGCCCTTGTCTGAGCTCTGAACTTTAAATGGTGTAACATTATAGTTTTATTATTTTAATCAAAAAGCTCACCGTATCATCAATCAAGAGGCTCTTACCATAAACATTTATTCTTTATGAATAACTGCACCGAAATACAGCTTCTGCAAAAGAGCAAACTCTACAAAAATTCATTACCAGGTTTTTTAAATGATTAAGGTTATATTAACTCTTGTTTCCATTCAAGAGCAACAGAGGTACCGATGCAATCCTGAAGCTACAATAGGTACACTCCCTTTCAAAGCAGAGCTGTTTTGCCACTGGAGTTCTACTATGGGCCCACAAAACAATGTAGCAGTATACACACCAGTAAAACCTACAGCAATAATAAAAATTTCTTAGAATATTTATAGAAAAGACTGTCTGTATTGCCCTTCCAGAGAAATACAATCTTCTGGATATTTTCTTCTCAGCAAAGAGCCTGTGTGAAGTGCTAGTGAGATAAATAAGCTTGGTATGACGACAAGTGACAATTTCGTATTTATACTTTTTTTCCTATATTCTGTTGCAAATACAAAATTTCATTTGAATTGTCTCTGGCTCAACAACCTGATAATACTTAGTACTGACTAGAACTAAAATTCTTTAACTGGAGCTTACTGTTTTAAAAGGAATACCTCCCTTTGGAAAAGAAGGTCTATTTGTCAGCTAATATCTGAAAGGTGGCAGGAAATTCTGCATCTTTGAGTACTATGGAGGCTGTACAGAAGGAACTGCTGAAAATTAATTTCTGACTGGACTTACAATGTTGACATATACTCCTGACCAGGAAAAAAAAAAAAAAAAAAAATAATCAGCCTTACTGTTCTTTGACTCTTTCTGTAACAGGTTCCACATGAGAACACAGTGGCAGTGGAAGGCTTAATTCCCCACTGCCTGCCACCAGCCCACTCAGCACTGCTGCAAAGCAAGCCGAAATGTCACATCTTGGCCTAGCAATGCTGAGCGAGCATTTTGACGTCCTAAAATTCCCTCAAGTGATTTCGCTCATGAAAAAACCACAGAGACTCACCCATTTTGTGAGTATTTATTGGAGCAAATTCTTGGCTTCTATGTTATGTAGGATCTAGTTCTACCTTCACATGCTCCCAAGCCACAAAACAGACCGAAAAACTGCAGGGAAATAATTCCTAAGCACATAACCAATTCTTTTAGTTGCTTATATTCTCAGAACCTGCAATATCAACAATACAATTCAGCATGGTGCTACAGCTTCTTTACCCATCTTTATCAGGACACAGCCAGTCACTAACACCCAGCTGCACCATATCAAGGTAGTATCTCCTCAGAGTCTTTACTGCTTTTCAAGCCCTGGGCTGCACTTTGTTCCTTTCTTTTATCCTGAGCATTTCATAAACACAATACATTTGCATACCTGTATCAGCTTCATTTCTCTTTCCTCACGGGTGAATCTTGGCTTCGCTGTAGGCTACAAAAGCTTTGCCACATACTTGGGAGAGCCAGTATTTCATTCCAGTTTCTATATTTCATTTCTAATAACTTCTGACACTGAAAATGGCCTGTTAGCTTTCACTGACAGGCTCCTAGAAAACTTGCTTAACCCGATCAAGAAACTTTTATCTCAAAGTCCTAATTCAAAAATACAAAAGTTGCCTCCCTGTGCCTACTAGCACAGCTCTATCTTGTGTCACTTCAATACATTATACTGTGTACTGTACACAAGCATTCAAGAAGTAATAGGAGATGAACAGTGACCGAAGAAGTTTAGCTTCGACCTTTCTAAAACTTGTGTTAAAATCTCTTTTCCTCTGTCAACCACATTTGCAGCAAGCTCTACTCATAGCCTAGCTGATGTTCTTTCATACAGGAGAGAGCAGAACATGAGACTGAGCACAGGGGTATTACTTTCACACCACCAGTGAAACCTCATTCTCCTCCAGTGCTAAATGCCATGTTTTCTGCTGCTGTACAGGCCTACCCTGCTGCAGTCCTACCAGACACAGAAAGTGTTACTTTTGCAGCTGCAGTGACACATTTATTTCTAGCAGTTCAATTCCATAGTGCTCCTAATTTCAGTGGAAGTTACGGCTCATAAGTGACCAAGAGCAGTACAAGGAATATTCACTGGCCTCAACTCTCCTTCTCTCTTCATTCTTGCTATTCAAGACATTTAGCTCAAGCCAATCTCTTAAAGAACTGAGGGATTCCTAAGAGAAAACTAAACCAAACTAAGAATGACCATAACAAATAGTTGATTAGTTTAAATGAACTGGTGAACAATTACTGAGACAATGAAGTGATAAAGTAAAACGAGTGAAATAATGAAAACAAGCTTCTTAGCTAATTCTACCACAGTTTTTATGAGATTCAGTTGAATGTGTAAGGTTTTCTGAAAGAGAATGGCAGTAAGCTGCATGAGAAATTTAATATGGAATTCAGTGCTATGAGTTTATTTTCTTATCAAATCTAAAATCGCTTTCCTGATATTACTGTCTCACAAGACCATAACGTTTTACTAGTAAATCTGAGCTTCCAGGCTGGGGTTAGCCTAGAAGATGTTGAGGGACTTTGTTCAAGTCAACAGTCATTGCGAGGGCAGAAATTCATCCACTAACATAGACTGCCCTTTCACGCGCAAATGATTCCCACCACTTGGGAACTTCTGCACAGTTACTGAAGGCTTCAGCACTGCCTGCTTAGATAATATTACTGACCCAATGAAGAGACCAAAATACCTACCAGCAGCACTTCCTTAGCAATAGATTTAAGGAGACTCATCCCTGTGAAGTGATTGCTAACTTTTGCCTAATTATTAGTTCTTTGTGAGGTCTGTATAGGAACTGTCTATTTTGTTTATGTTGCAAAAATATTAATCCCCTAAGATGCAGTGACAAAAACTTTTTCTTAGAGGTCTAGGCCTCTCTCCCAGCTAATTTTCAGGGTGCATTTGTTTCTGCAGGGTACCTGAACTATTAAAACTAGACAAATCCTTTTGTCATGGCAGCTAATTGGCACAGAATCAACTAAATAGTCTATAACCAATAAACTGTCCCTACTCAGAGACTGAGCTCCTCTGGAGGAAGCAGTACATGCCGATGAAAAACTGGCTGACAGCAGAATCCATGAGCTCTATTTTCTCCTCGCCAGTCACCCTGCCTCTCCATGCACCTGCTGATTGCCCACTGCTCACTGGACAAGCAACTGCTCCTTTCACACTGCTAATAAGCATTCATGCTTCTATTTTTAAATAAGATAAAGTCTTTGCTGTTCAACCTGAAACAAGCTACTTCACCACAACACCTCACTCCTTTGACCTATAGTGACTATACAGCCTGTAAATATTTTGAACCAGAGATTGTCTCTTGCTGTCTTTGTACAGCACCTCCCACAAAAGAGGACTGATCTCAGCGGGAACCTCGCACAACTGTTGCCACCAACATGACTGAGCTGAAGTGGTGGGAAGGAAGTTAAGACCATCATTAGCTAGCTTGAATTTGTTTTCTACAGAAAGGTTTTTACTCTTAAGGACTGCCAATCCAAATTCTCCCAGAGCAAGATGTTTTCCTTAAAAAAAAAAAAATTGAAAACGTCCCCCACAGTTACCAACACAGCAAAGACAGTAATTCTATCTAGATGCAAGAGCTTTAGACCTGTGGTCAGTCCACAAGACTACCATTATTTAATGATAAATCTCTTGACTATAAAGCCAATCAAGAATAATTTATGCAGAACTATATCTTTTTTTGCATATTCAGTCTCCCAGCTGAATATCTCATCTTCTTTGGTACTTTGAGTCTCACTTCTGAATGAGGCTGTCATCACACATTTCATTGGTATTGTAAGAAACATACAAAATCATTGTTTACCATCCCCACAATTTTCTTGTCTGCAGTTTGTGATGTTTGTCTGCTCCTTAAATACTTGAAAATCCTTTAGTTGAGATGCAGGGAGTCACCTCATGCAATTTTTTCCTCAATTTTCTCTTGCTTTTTTGTTTAAACTACCCAATTTACTCATTTGCCCCATCCTTTATACTTACTAAGTGCTTTCTGTTTATCCTCATGTGTGTTAACAGTGGCATTTAAGGTCATCCCCCTAACTTCTTTAGGACACACTGACTTATACCTGAAACTTAGATTCTGCTGGAATGAATAATTATATCCCTCTGTTGCTTAAATACCCTCCATAGTTGCAGTCCAAAGATTATTCCAATTAAAAAAAAAAAAAAACAACTTTTTTTTTTAAAATAACATCTAAATATTTGGAACCACTTTTCTAAAAGATCACTGTGAACCTGTGCTATCGGCATGCTATTATGAAATCTGTGGAGTGTAAATGTGCATTAGCCTGAAATTTATTTATAATGTCTGTCTTGGTTTTGTGAGACAAACTTCCCCACTCCAAAATCTTCTGCATGGTACTAAATTGTAAAGAAATAGCCTTTCACTTTCTCCTTTTTTTTCCTCTGTGCTTTTTATTCCATTAATCCAAGCAAAACAAATATTCCAACTACTACGAATCAAAATAATGCTACTCAAAGATTCCCTGATCTGACTCCACGTTATCTCCTCCCACAACAGAAGTCACTGACACAGTGACTTTCAGTATGGTTTGGACTGAGCACTAAGAAACTGAGATTCACTCTGTCTCTGTTCCATACTCTTTAAAAAAGGGGAGAACAATGGAAAGAATCTGACAGACATATAAAATCACACACAGTTTGAAGAAAATTAATACAGATACATACAACTTTCCCACAATACAGAACATGGGACATGATCAGAAACGAAGTAGCAGCCAGTTTAAACAAAAGGCAAAAAAAAAAAAGATCAACATGATACACACATTAAATTGTGGAACTTGCTGCCCTGGGTTGTTGCAGAAGGTCAAAGTATTACGGGGTTCAAAAAGGGGTTATAATTTAAGAATGACACCTACATTTTTGTGGATATTAAACATGATGGTCTGAATACATACAGTCTCCAGCTCAAGACAGACTGCCAAGAATCAAAAACTGAGAAAGTTGCCATATTCCTCACACATTTTCTCTTAAAAAAGCTCCCAAACCCTACATTACTGTCCACTTTCAGAGACAGAATATAGGTTAGACAGCTCTCTGGTTTGTCCTAGCATCCTGATCATAGAATCATAGAATCATTAAGGTTGGAAGAGACCTCCAAGATCATCGAGTCCAACCATCAACCCAACACCACCATGCCCACTAAACCATGTCCCTAAGTGCTGCATCTGCACGTGTTTTAAATACCTCCAAGAACAGTGACTCAACCACTTCCCTGGGCAGCCTCTTCCAATGTTGAACCACTCTTTCAGTAAAGACGTTTTTCCTCACATCCAATCTAAACCTCCCCTGGCGCAACTTGAGGCCATTTCCTCTCATCCTATCGCTTGTTACTTGGGAGAAGAGACCAACACCCACCTCGCTACAACCTCCTTTCAGGTAGTTGTAGAGAGCGATGAGGTCTCCCCTCAGCCTCCTTTTCTCCAGGCTAAACAACCCCAGTTCCCTCAGCCGCTCCTCATAAGACTTGTTCTCCAGACCCCTCACCAGCTCCGTTGCCCTTCTCTGGACACGCTCCAGCACCTCGACGTCCTTCTTGTAGTGAGGGGCCCAAAACTGAACACAGTATTCGAGGTGTGGCCTCACCAGTGCCGAGTACAGGGGCACGATCACTTCCCTGCTCCTGCTGGCCACACTATTTCTGATACAGGCCAGGATGCCATTGGCCTTCTTGGCCGCCTGGGCACACTGCCGGCTCATGTTCAGCCGGCTGTCGACCAGCACCCCCAGGTCCTTTTCTGCCAGGCAGCTTTCCAGCCAAAGGGCCAGATGGTAAGGGCCATGATGCAAAGGGCCAGAAAGGTAAGACGTCATAAAGCAATTGTTTTGGTCAGAGGTCAATTCTGCTAACAAGAAAACTGCAAAAGTAGCTTTTTGTGCTCAGTGGTGCAGCAAGAATGCTAACAGTTGCAATGTCTATAGCCTCTACAGCACCCATATCTGCACTGATTCACAGAAGGCACTTCGTAAGAGATTTTCACCTACTGAGGCTGTTGACTATTACTGCCATTTTGTTTCTGAAAGTACAGACATTCAAGCTAGAGTAGATTACTGACAATTTAAGGTAACTTTGTATTTAAACCTATATACATAACCTTGCACGCATGTGTGCATACAATACAGTAATGAATACAAAACAATTCACAACGGCAGTGTTTCATCCTGCAGGTTTCTTTTCACAGAGGAATCCCCCCAGGGCATCAGCTTAGTATGAAACATGTAAGATTTCAGAGAAACATCTATTTTAATCTCAAAGAATCATACTTTTGTGTTGCTTTGTCCATTAAAAAAAAATCAGCTATTACTATTCTTTGAAGTTGCATTGCACCAACAAATCTGGAATTAAAAATAAATCTAAGGAGGATACTACACATCACTGCTGAGCCCAGTCAGCTTTTCCTTTGTATATCAAAATGAACTATTTGATGTTTAGAAGCCACAAAATGTATAAAATAGTGTACAGTTTTACATTGACACTGGTACATCATTATTGTATCTGTCAATAGCATTTAGAGCAGTTGGCTTTTTGAAATAAAGCACGTATTCAGTGGAGTATCATTAGGAGCAATTGAATTGCCCTTCATCTGTTTCTGGGGCTCCGAGGACTAAAAAGCAGTGTCTGGAAGCTTTATGGGCATTAGCTGGCTTTCTGTTTTGTTCTGTTTAGGCAGCCTTGTCTGTGTTTTCATACATTAGACTCGAAGACAAAAGGATTTCCAGCAATAACCTTCTTCTGATGAAACTCATCTTTATCTACTACTTCTTGTTCCTTCGTAAGTGATGAAAAAATCCTTTATGGGCATAAGATTACTTAAATCAATAGCAACTTCTCCATGCACAGCAGAGCTTAGTTGCCTGTTCATCAAAATGTCTGCTTACTGGCTGCACTGACTGTCAGCGGGAACACTCACCTGTCCAAGTACTTAGCGCAGTGCTGTAGTAAACAGGGACCTATTTCTTTATGACACTAAATATTCAAAATATTCATGTTTTCAGGCTTATTGGTATCAAGGGCAACGCCTGGTTTCTGTATTTGTGATGGCAGCAATGCTATGCTTGAAGTGAAGACAGCTGGCAGTTCCTAATAACTGGACAGCTTGTTGCCTGTATCACAGTAAGTGCCACCTTATCGTCCATCCGAAGAGTGGCTGGTACTTGCTTCCCAGGAAACTTCCCTGAGCTTGCAGGCTGGGCTCAGTCCCAGGTATGTGTCCGTTCAGCTGTCACTGGCCTTCCTGTCCAGACAGCTTGCAAAGTGATTACTACATAACTATGAATTACACACCTTGAACAGTCAGTTCTCTTTGGCAGTCCCACGATCCCGTCTGTGCCTGCTGGCTCTTTTGACCTCTGCTCTCTGGACAGCACTTCGTATCACGCTTATTGGATATTTAACTTCTCATTTTCCTTGCATACTGCTCCAGACAGCCAGTCCGGTTCTTGCTGACTCCATCCTGCCAGCTAATCCCTGCTGGGCCAAGCTAAAGATATGCTCCTGACATACGGTTAGCTGGCAAGAGAGGTATGTGCACATTTTGGTGAACATCTGGAGGGAATACCCCAAGCATAATGATTTTGGCTGGACTATGAGAAGTGCTCGTTATTATATCACTTGAAGCCAGCTTGTTCAACTGGGCATTTTCAAGGCCAGGTTCGCCTGCCCAGAGCAATGCAAGCACTGCAAAGAGCTGTCATTGGCAGGAAGAGATGCTAACTGGAGTTCCATTAACGCCCAGCTTTATACCCCTTCTTTAAATAGGTGGTACCTGCCAGCTCCCCAAACATCAGAATCTTCCTTACCACATCTTTTATCAGAAAGAAGAAGAAGAAAAAAAAAAAAGTCAGGCACATCTGCTACAGAGATACCAGTCACTCTTCATGTCATCCCATGGAATAAGCAAGAAGTTTTATGGAATACCTTGGGAGCATTCGCAGAGGGCATTTGTCCTCCTGTGATCCCAGGAAAAAATGCAGAAGGAGGTAAGAAAAAAAGTCACTCCAAGAACTGCATCCTGGGAGACTTTTTGCTATTAAAAAGAAGGGATAGAAACTGAACTATGAATTGTCCTTGTAAAGAACATGGTTCCTTTAGTACACATCAGCAGAAAGCACAACTTTTGGAGAACTGATGGAGGAAGGGAGGGAAAGACTGGCTACTTTCTGTTTTCTCTTCAATGAAGCTGAGTTACTGTGGAAATAAATGATGTGATTGACTGGACCATCCCTGTCTGGTTCCTCACTCCATTTCATTAGTGGGTGGCAGCCTAGTCTCTAGCTATTAATCAAACAGGCATTACTTCATTAGCTTCTTAACTTTCTCCCAGATCTTTTCCCACCCTTGACAGGGGATGCTGTGTCACACAGCAGTTTTGGTCAGGTAGGGACCTGACCAAAACAGGAATTCATTCACCACTTCCCATCGGCAGGCAGGTGTTCAGCCATCTCCAGGAAAGCAGGGCTCCACGTAACGGTGACTTGGAAAGACAAACACCATCACTCGGAATGTCCCCCCACTTCCTCCTTCTTCCGCCAGCTTTATAGGCTGAGCATGACATCATATGGTATGGAATATCCCTTTGGTCAGTTGGGGTCAGCTGTCCCGGCTGTGTCCCCTCCCAACTTCTTGTGCACCCCCAGCCTACTCACTGGTGGGGTGAGGTGACAAGCAGAAAAGGCCCTGACTGTGTGTAAGCACTGCTCAGCAGTAACGAAAACATCCCTGTGTTGTCAACACTGTTTCCAGCACAAATCCAAACCACAGCCCCATACTAGCTACTGTGAAGAAAATGAACTCTAAGAGGTATGCTGGTTTTGGCTGGGATAATCTAGGTATCTGCTCCAGGAGCACCACATATGAAAGACAACTTGGGAAGGGAAAATAAGAGTACAAGAATTAGGTATCACAACCATTATGTCACCTGATAAGTTGTACTGGTATGGGGTAGGAGGATATATTTTAGCCTTGCGAGTAGCATTTTTGTTTTAGTACAAGACAGTTTATTTTCTTAGATTATTGTTGTTTGATAGTTTAGAAAGCATTTATTTCCTCTGAACAGTCAGAAAGTCTGAGTGCATTATTCTTATTTTTTCCCCTTGCATATATTTATAAGTGAAACAGAGGTCTGTTTTCATGTAGTACTGTTACTAGGACACAATCAAGAAGGCCACTGCTGTTACCAAAGGGTTCTGTTACAATATCAAAGAGAGCAAGCAATCTACAGAAGTGAATAAAACAGCACCCTCTGTTCCCCAAATAACAAGGGCAAAGCACTATATTCAGATTATTTTAAACCAGCCAAAGAAACCAAGCCTTTGTTAACATAGTCCATAAAATTAATCAGGCAAAAAACCTTTCACTTAGGTTAGCAGTCCTCTCACCCTCAGAAATTCAAATAATAAACACAAGAATCACTTAAAAATTCCATGGTGTCAACGTAACACACCCCATATAACTCCACAACATATGAAACAGCCCAGGCATTAGCAGCTGACCTCAATGAAAATGGCTTTAGGTGTGACATAAGGTGTGGATAAGGCAGTACGTGGTATCCTTATTCTTCATGTCCGCTAGAACCTGGACTGCTATCACTAACGAACATGATTTCTCCAGTTATGCAAATTTGCAAGATTCGTAGGTGTAAAAGTTCCACAGCACATGGCAATACTCACTTTGCACAGTTTTCACCCAACTCACAGCACGGCACAATGTTGCAAATGGGGTTTGTAGTATGGGTGTTTAAGCCCATACTCAGAAACAGTGCTATCTTGCCTACACCTTTCCAAGTTACAGCTTTCTACCATCACTCACAACTGGTAGAAGTGTAATTGATTCCTTGCATAGTCCCACGCACCTTCCAAACATCTTCACAAACCACCTGAGAGCAGAACTTGAAGTCTCAAACTGACTGCGACTCTAGGTGCTTCTGACTTCCTTTTAGGGCCCAGTGAACCACAGACACCAGAGAGGAAACAACAAGCTCTGAAAATCCATGTGTTCTCTGCCTCCTTCAAAACAAAAAGAAAAACCAACCAAAAAACCCCACCAAAACAACAAAAAAACCTATGGGAACATGTATGCCAGCCATAATCATGCAGAGGCGGTGTAACTCATTACATTTCTAGTACATTGTAGATACACTAGAAGTAGCAGCAAGACTGCAGGCATCCAGCACACATTGATTTGGAAATAAGAATAATTTCCATCCCAGAATTTTGAAAAAGGCAGCATATTACACCACCGATCCTGAAATGATTATATCATAGATCTATTAACTGAACTTTAAAAGCTATATAGCTGGAGAATAGCAAATGCTGAATCTGTAGATAAAAATGGAAGCCTGAACGGACCTGTTAGAGGGAGTCTCCAGACTTCAAAGAAATTTTTGAGAGAAAGCATGAAGATATAGAGGTAACAGAAGATGAGAAAAATGTGATGTGCATTTATCAATAACAGAACAAGGCAGATTAACCCAAGAAGTGACTTGTTAGAAGACATGGCAGAGCTCCATCTGAACGTCATCACAACATTTGAATGGAAAGCTGGAAATAAGAAAGATTTACAGAGAACTGTAAATAAAGCAACTGGCCTAGCTATAGGAAATGTATTTGTTGAAAGCAAAGAGTTCCTAATGGAATCCCTTAAGATCTGTGACGTTATTTAACATAATCAATCTCTTTGATGTACACAGTAGATGCATTGCTAATGAAATGGGCTGACATGAGGAGGCATCATTAGAATATAGCAGGATTTTTATATATATAAATGCAATGTTGAAAGATAGGAATAAAAGGAAATATGATACTCCAAGGTGCAAGTTCAAACATGTAGAGAATAAAAGCAAGAAATTCTACCCTAAACTGGCGTAGAACTCATTTTTTAAAACAGCAAGTGAGAAAGACATATACGAGTTGATAATTTTCTTCTGAAATGTAGGTTGGGTTTTTTGGGTTGTTTTTTTTTTGTGTTTTGTTTTGTTTTAAAAAGCAACTTGTAGATGCTTCATGTGGGATGTTTCTAGCAGAGGTAGAAGGGTACTGGGCCAGTATCCAAAGCACTAGTGACAATGTCCAACAGTACACGTTCTCCCCCTCTTTTCACCTATGCCAAAACCACCTTACTGAAACTAAGATACTGATAAGGATCTTTGCTTGGATGAGTGTGTCTGATCTTTTTACAGACTAAAAAGGTCTCCATTCATTCAGCCTACCACAGTGAGATCTGGGAAGGCATGTGTGTATTTTGAGGAATGTCTTATCAACATAAATAAAAAAGAAAATTATTATTAAAGCTAAAGCCCAATACTGTCACAAAAACACATAGATAAAAATACCCAGGAACAAAGACTGAAAAGTGCAAGAAGATCCTTAACCACATGCATTGCTACCTGTTTGTTTCTTTCTTTGAATTCAGTTGCTGTTAGAAAATTTTATTCTGCTTATTTTAGTTGTGTTTACAATGCCTGAAATGCAATGCCCACATAGATGAGTTGCACATACTTAGGAGATTGAAAACTCCTTATAATCAAACTGCACGTGCAGATCGGACTGCAGAGATCCATTTGCTCTACCACATGTTGAAACTATTGTGCAGCTACAGCTTATTGGTACATTCTCAGAATTTACTTTTTGAGAAGGACAAGGGGGGTTCATACCAGCCAAACAGCAAATCTACGGAATCAGAGTTATCAAGTTACTACATCAGTGTCAGGAATAAAAAAGTCACATGCAAACTGGAAATAGTCTGATACAGAAAGGCCAGAACTCAGCAATGCCCTGGATTCCTGGTAGTCCTGTATCCTATGGCCAGAGATTATCATCAACAGCTGTGTCACAGTTAAAAGGACTTCTCCAGAGGACAAGAATCTCCGACCCTTTAGCAAAGGCCCCTGGAGCATTCAGGATGAACGAATTTTGTCAGCCAGTCAGATCTTTGTTAAGAAGAAACATGCAGTGCTCTCATACTTCTCAAGTTCCTTCAGCTAGCTTTTATTATTTTAGCTTTCTTCTCACCATACTAAGGACTCGGTTACAATTCTTAACAGAGATTTCTCATTAACCCACACCTCAAAACACTGCCTTTTAAAGCAAAGGACATAGCATGGCTTGAAACAGAGAAGTAAAAGGAAGCAGTAAGAGGGGCAAAGATCAAGAGGTTTCCCGTGCCACTGCAACTAAGATGTTAATGGATGAAGCCAGTAACTCAAAGAGAGTCAGGCAAGAATTTGGTCTGTTCATGGATGGAGGCAGAGCTACAAAGGATTATAAAACAGTTATCTCCCACTTTTTTATTTAAATATTACTCAGTCAGAAACATTAGGTTTATATAAGAGTGTACAATTCAATTCAACCAGCTTATATTACAGAGATTTGAAGAATACTGTACTCTAGTAGGAATCAAATTTCTAGAAGATCTCAGTTTCATATGAGAAATCAAAATAGAAACTTTAGAAGCATAGAAGTTTTGAGACTTGAATCAGACATATAATTTTGGGAGGCTTCTAGAATCCCTAATTCAAGAGGTTTGTTTAACGGAAATCAGAGATTTAAAGGCTGGAGAAAAACAAGGACAGAAAATGCTGATTGAAATGTAGAATAATAATGCAGAGAGGAATTTCCAAGCTGCAAAACTGCTCAAATCAAGTAAGTTTTGATGGGGAAAGCTAGACATAGCCACCATGGGTTACATTACCAAGTAAATAATCTGAGCAACACAGAGATGTGTGAAGAAGTCAAAAGTTTCTAGGAGGAACACTGAAAATGTAAGCAGAATAACTGTACAGGCAGAATCAAGAAAGTGTTCAGAAGGCACATAGGCAAACCAGAGCCCTGTCCTATTTTTGTAAAGAGTTACTAAATTTGTGAGAAACCAAATCATTTCACAAAAGTTGTAGACAAGAGAAAGTGATGCTCTTAAAAAGGCATACAAAATATTTACCCTGCACGGCAATGAGGATCTAAGCAGGAGTAATGAAGAATTCTTTCTGGGACTTTTTTAGAAGACAAACACGAGTTTTGGATTGGAATACAGCCTTGAACAGCATAATTACATGATTAAGGACTTGGTAGTGCTCCTTCAAATGCAAAATATAGAATATGCACATTCCTGATGACCATGCACACCACATCCATTCTGGGTGTGGGTGCCTGAACAACATCAACAGGCCAGTTAGCCACAACTGCACATCAGGCTCCCAAAAGAAAAGCTATTGCATCAAGTTGGTAGTGGCAAGTGATTAAAGACAGCTGAATGAGTCTTACACACAAAGTATGCGATATGAGAGGTCAGATACTTTGTCTGAGGTCACTGGATAGCCCCATTCACCAGATATCATACCTCGAGACTACCTGTGTTTGGGAGGTAGAAAAGGACAAATACAAACTCAAGAAAATTTTCGTCTCAGTCTGTAACAAGTTTTAACCCCACTAGGAAAATAATACACAGAGCTATTCAATAGCCTTGATTTTGCAGCAGCTTTACTCCACAAAAACTTTCTGGAAACCTAGAGAAATTTTGCAAAGCACTTTTGCACGGGATTTATTTTCCCTGATCATCTTATATAAGCTTATGGTTTCCATGCTGCAAACATCATGGATGATGTAGCAAGAACACTACCATTTGAAATGCCAGATTGCTTGGACACTGAATTCAAAGAATTTTTTCTCTCTAGCTATTAACATCTGAAAACCCTGCCAGACTTGGAGAAATGCCCTAATTTATGGAAGTCCTCTGTTTGGTTAATAGAAAAATAACACCCTTTTGCCCCCAATCCAGTTTGGTGTGTGAAAGCATAGACATTTTATACCAACAGAGCACTGGAGCACACCACTAAATTTTGTACACTCTTAGCATGATTACTTTGCAATTGTAGCATATGTATTATGGCAAATCCCAAGTAAATTATGAACTCTGTACATTACAAAGGCACTGTGAAACACTGATTGATTTGGACAGTTTGTAGTTAATTAAGTTCATTTCCAATTCCATCTCTTCACACAATTTCAAAGCATTCTGCATTGAAAGCCCATTTTCAATTAGTAAGGAGGATGAAACAAAAAAGAATTAATTATCAAAGTGGCAATCCCCATTTAAATCTTCATAGTGCAGCAATTATTTATGTTAAGTGTTGAGAAATTGGAGAGTTGTACTTGTCTAATACAGTTTTTTCCTTGATATATATCTCATATATTACAACTGTACGAAGTAGCGGCGTAGCATTTTTTAAAGTAAGGACTAAATTATTGCCCACAAACTTGTACAGAGCTCCAAGAGGTAGAAAAATGTCTGTGCTTGACACGAGCCAAATTAAGTATCTTGGCTTGATTCTTCTCACTGCTACTGCACTCTTACCCTAAGGTAATTCCATTACCTGAAGTAAAGTAAATATCCCCTTTGAAAAAGTAGTGAAGGAATACTGGTATCAGTAGAACTTTACGCTGGTGAATGAGTACCGGAAAGCAGTTACCCAGTCTTATTCTAGTGTTTGATGCTGTTCAAAATGGTATAAACCACTACTGCAAGTTACCACAGGGAACAATGGGCAGGAAAGCTTTCAGGTACCCTTTTCTAAATTCCTTTCCATAGGTACTTCACAACTGGTCATCATTTTCGGATTCGGGTAAAGAACCTTACACTATCTCTTTACAGAATAGGTCCAAGCACCCCTTACCAAACTGCTTTTAGAAAGAAGTACAAATAATACCACGCATTGAACCTTTTAGAACCTTAAAAAAAAAAAAACAAACACAAAACAAAAACAGGGAGGGGTTCATCCCTTGAATTGCTGATGTTATTCTTCTACAAAACAGACCTCCTTCTAGCACATGAATACCTTTCTTCATAGGAGCCAAACACCTCCAATGGCCATTAAAAAGAGAGAGAAGGAGGAAAAGACTAAATGTATTTAGTGGTGCCATTTAAAGATGGCATATCTTAATTTGCTGATTGTATTGTCTTCACTGCTATCGAAGACTCTCAGCCACAAACATGACGCCAAAATGAATGACACGAGGTTAGCAGTAACTGCAGATGCACAGTGCTGTAAACCAACTCTGTTAACTTAATTCACTAGATTTTAAACTGTCATCTATTGGCCATTTGTCATTGGCATTGACTTCCTGCTCTACAGCCAAGATTACTGCTTTAACCACCGGCACATGCTTCATTGCCTGATTCATGGCTGGCTCATTCCCTCTGTCCTTTTCTTTGCCATTTTGGTAGCAGGCTTTGTAACAACACAGCAACAGTGGAGCAGGAGGAGGAGGAGAATGATGGGCACTAGAAAATGGAGTAAACGATTCAGGGAAGGTAGAAGGGTAGGCAATAAGGAAAAAAAAACACCCAAAAAGTTTGAATAGAAAGTAGGGCTTTATGAAATGGGAAACATAAGTTAAAGGGAAAAAAGATAAAGTGAAACAAAAGCAGATAAACGCCTTGCAGCTGCGAGAATGAATGCAGATTGAAAAAAAAATATAAAGAAATAGGAAGAACAGTACAAATCTTTCATGTTCCTGAGCTGCCTGAAGTATTCTGTGACGTTCTCAGCTCTCACCGAGCATTCTAAGAGGGAAGAGTCTGTTCCTCACATACTGGAGATGTTTTAAAATGCTGTTTTCAACATATCAGAAAATAAATTATCTTAGACAAACCTGGGATTCTATATGCTGGGGGTTTCAGATATGGCTAGAGCTCACAGATACAGACCAGCTGTACCAAATGACACCATGAAAAAGGGTATGAGAGAACCTTTGCGGATATTATGAGATACACTGCAAAAAGTTTCCTTGCTTGCTTGTCTTCCACTTGCTTCCTTGTTTGAAATTGCCTCCAATTGAGAAAAACTCTTAAGCCGGTATGAAATTTTAACCAAATGTAGAGGTCCATGGAGGATGATTTCTACCAGCAGCTTATTAGAAGGTATTTCAAAATAAGTGCTTTACTCAGAGAAAATTACATTTATGTCATCTGGGTAAAAAAAATCTGATCAGTGGCACAATATTTTTTTCTAAATTTAACTGCACAATCAATGGATCTACAAATATTTTATTGTTTTTGCTTTTTATTCTAATGAATGACAAATTATGAGAAATGTGCATGAATTTCAATACCCTGTTTCTATACCTTCTGGCATCTGAACACACGGCTGAGTCCACACACAGCAGTTACAGCCTGGCGGTACCAGGGTGCTCTCAGCCACACCAGCAGCCTGCATGGCTAGACCCTGGGTTGGTCTTGCACTGGTAACCTAACAGTAGTAGTTTTATATTCCTCTGACACAGGTTGCAAGAACTTTTTCTTTTGGAGACATTTAGCCATCAATTCAGATAGATAGAGGATTTTTAGGATATACAGATATCTATATTTAGGATATATATAGAGAGAAGATATTTATCCTTTATAAAACACAGGTGCAACCGAAACAGCAATAATGAAAAGGTACTGGGGAAGGAAGTCTTGGAATCAAGCTCACACTTGCCTAGTTTTGAGAGGTTTCTGTGTGCACGTGCATGCCTGCGTGTCGGGGGTATTATTTTGGATTTTTATTTTTTTAATCAGATTTATGTTACTGACATTGAGGTAGCCAATAGGCAGAGAAGCTACTTCTAGGCTGGTTCCCCTTTAGGAAAATTAGAAAAAAGAACAGCTGGCCACAGAAAATATCTTAAAGGATTCAATATTTTTCACATGGAATTATCTTCCTCAGCACTTGACATCCATTTGGAAACTGAATTCGATACAGAATGCAGCAATAAATTTGTAGAGGAGCAACTTTTTGCCATTTAATAGACAAAAACAGTGCTTTAGGACATATATAGGCTTGCCTATGGATTTCTTTGGAAAATTCAGACAGCTGGGGTTTTGTTTTTATTTTTTGTTTTTGTTTTTTAAATGCAGAGTCCCGGATGGCCTGAAACTGATTTCACGGTGTATAATACTGCTGCAATTAGAATCACAGCCACTGGAATAATACCACCCTTGAGACGAAAATAACAAGCTACCGACTTTAGGGTCTCAGCCACCTTCCTCCTTGATTTCAATTAGCTCAAATCCGATATGGAAAAGAAAGAAAAAAAGGAAAGAAGTAAAAAGGAAAAAAAAAAGGAGAACAAATGGTTTTAAGAAGAGTCTTCCTGTTTGGTTTACAAATAAAGGCTAAGAAGAACACAGTGCTGAATATGGATAAGCTTACCCTCAAAGGCCAAGATAGTCAGAACACAGCAATTATCTGAAGCCTAAATTAATTGCCCATCAATTTATCATTTTGCATATTTACTATTTCAGATAGAAGTTCACATCTTATTTTAATAGTGAGATCTCAAACATACATACACCTACCTATATCCAACAGCTTTGAGAAAGAAAATAAAAAGAAAACTTCACACTGACATTCTGAATGCTGCAGCTGAAGCACAGGACCACGTTCCTGAGCGTGTTAAGGGTGTTTCAGATCTGTTGCCTTGCAGGGATCCTGTCACTGTTCCTTCTGTGCTTAGGAATAGGAGGTGCAGGATTAGCAAAGGAGATTGGGCTGAAGGTCCAACGAATATGGGCTTGACCATGGACTATACAGTCACTGGATCAGTAAAATACTAACTGAGCTACGGGTAACATCTCCTGCATGGGAGGCCAGCCAAAAGAACAAGGCCCGGTATTTATTCACGATACAGACTAAAATATTTTCAGCTAAGGGAAGCCTGGGAGTTTGCTGAGAGAAAGAAAAAAGGTCAGGGTTACCAACAACACTGATTTTCCTCACCCTTGAATAGTCAAGAGTTTTCTTCAGAGCGAAGTAGCTGGAATGATGCTAATAAGCAAAACATATCAACTGTCAGTTCTGCTTTTTAACACATACGTATTGAATCTTTAACCCATGCGTACAATAAACAGACAGACCTCCAAGGGTATTAAGTCATAGTACTTTAAAATTTAAATTAATATTAAAATAGGTACATTAATTTACAAAGGTTGAAATTTTTGATTATTTAGATTAGCCATATTGCGAAAAAGTATCTCTTAGCTCAAACATCTGAGAGAGGGGGCAAATTCATAGAGCTTTATATAAATATACTGTTATTAATGTCAATATATTTCTTATTCACAAAGAGAAATTTCATTTAGGACAACCAAAGGTTTGAAATGAATTGGGTTCATTCTCTTTTATTAGAAGATGGTACATGTATTTTATATGTATATAAATTCCCTTCCTAAACAAGGTATGCCAAACCTCGGCATTTTGTGTTCAGATTAGAGATGTAAATGTATTAACTTTTTGATCAAAATATTAGACAAAATGGCATTTATTTTTTACTAATTTGTAACTACACAGTCATTTATGGGCCTGCTAATTCATAGTAATGTTTCTTTTTAAAATAATCCACTCAGGACTTTGCAGAAAAAAAAATTGTAAAAGCAAGTGAGAAGAGAGACTAAATTATAGAAGATTTACATGACTAGGCAGAACTTTCTTCAAATGAAATTTTTAGATTTTTTAAAATTTTTATTTAAGCCTCTTTTTTATTTAATTCAATCTGTTGTAAGAACTGATAAATACAGTTTAAAAAAAAAAAAAAGGCCACTTTTTTTCACACTTACATTTCAACATTTCGCTTCATATGTATTTTGAGTGGAAACTCTATTGGTGATTGCTTGAAGATCAAATCTTTTCTTCCAAATTCCACACAGGGGAAATAGAGCTCTCGGCACACACTAACAACGGGTTCTAAACAAGCTATAACAACCAGCACATATACCTTAAAAGTTACCTCCCTCTCTCTCTCTCTTTTTTAATATATATTTAAAAACCCTAGTGACAAAGATGTGCATTGCTATTTTTCTCTCTCTGGCTATTCCCACAAGATGTACGCACGCCCCTCAGATAAGTAAACAGAGGTTGGCATAGGGCAGAAATTTTATGAGGTATTTTGAAAAGTTGCTTTGGTTCAAATTGGAATAAAACTTCCTGAGGAAAATTATTCCACAAGTGTTTATTTTAGACTGAGTTGTATTACTTCTTGTCATTAGATAATCCGGAATTTAAAATAGTAAGAAAAAGAAGAAAATCAAAGTGAAAAGACACTTTGAAGTAAAAATTGCAATATTGAACATTTTGGCATTGCTTTAATTTCACTAGTTTTCCTGTAAAAATTAAATTTTGGAGAAGTCAAGGTAATCTTGCAAAGCATTTTTACTTCAGCAGATCCGTACTCCTCAGCTGCAAAAAATGGTTTGGATAAAGAACAACAAGTATTAAGAAGCCTTACATTTACTCAGCCTAGTGCCTCTGAACATCTCAAAACATATCAGAAACATAACTGAATCAAAGGTGGAAGGCAAAATGAAAGTAAACCACTACAACACTTCTTCCTTCTTCTCTTCTAGTAGCCTATGGAGAACTAAAAATTACATTTATGAAGTGCAAAGTTTTTAAAGGTGAAGAGTATTTTTGAAAATTGTGATGAACTGTCCCTGATAATCTTCCCCATCACTGCAGCTATCTTTGTTGACTGAAGGAGGTGAACCAGTCACTAACTGACCTAATATCTATCGTATTACTTCTGTTGTATAACCTCTGCCACAAAGTTTCATGACCTAAATGAAAATATTAAACTGATTTTGTTTTACTCTTTACAGCACAACGAAGTATTCCCAATTTGAGAGATCTAGAAATCAAGGTTCTTAAATGGGAATACAACTTAAACTGGCCGAGTTTATACTGGTCTGGCTTCCTGCAGTTCATACAACGTGGTACAGAAATCAGTGCTTTCAAGATAATATTGTAATCTCCTTCTTTCCTTGGTAATTACATAAGACCATTGATAAACAGGCAATTTGTTATAGGAAAACCGAGTTTTTGAAAAGGCTCTTAAAAGTGCGTGTGAGACCTTCAGTTAAATATAAAGGGTTTACAATGTTGCCAAATACTGTGTCTACAGTTATTCTGACTTCCAGTTTCATCCCTGACACGTACACTTGCATGGTGCTTACCGCCTTGTAAAGCCTCCCAGTTAATAGGATCACCTCGCTAGTGTGTATGGAAAAAAAAATCTTCTTGTATAATATCTTGAGTTCTAACCAATTTTAAGATTTATTAGCAACAACGATATTTAAAACAACCTGCATTCTATCTCCGCCATTTTTGACTAAGTAGTATATATTTAAAAAAAAAAATCCTTAAAAATCATGCCTTTGACCACCTGGCAGACGATACAGAAGTTTACAGAGTTGTTTTCAAATTGTTGTTAACCCCCTTCCTCTCTATTTCAGTTAGGAAAAACTGAACTTTTTACTAAAGATATAAGCACAATTATCAAGCTCTAACCATGTGAAAGAGTTAAGGCCGTTACACATCCTGGTATAACAGAGGTGAAAATCTGCTTCTCTACACAGCATTGGGCATTAAGCTCTTCCAGCAAACTCAGCTATCTTTCTGGAATTCCTTTTTTTTTTTTTTTCTTTTCTTTTTCTTCTATGTGAAGATTTTCCTCAATAGCTTCAACGCTACAAAGAAAAAAAGGCTTAATATGAGAAGTTTTTCCTTCTCTATTGCTCACCAGGTATTCTGCAGTATAATGGCATATAGTGCCACTTCAGGGAGATTCCTTATCTAAATTAGATACTATAATAAATAACAAAAGCTGGATTGCAATGGAGCAATCACCATGAAAGGCTCAGAGTAAGTTAGAAAAATAACATTTCTTTTACTGTATTTTTGCTGTAGCTTTCTCAAGTGCATTTGGAAGAACTGTTTAAGGCTCTGTTCTCCAACCACACAGACAAAAATATATTTAAACTAATCCTATCTTTTTGTTTGTTTGTTTTGTCCATGCACACTTGGCTCTCCTGCTTTGCTTCTTCAGCTGAGGAGCAATTGCTTACCACGGTGACCCTACTCGTCATAGCAGTGACGGAGAAAGAAACGAGAAAGGTGCAGACACTGAAATTCTGTGCCACTCAGGAGCTTCCAAGGATCAGGCTCCCATCTGGGTATTACATACTGCTCAGATCACAAAGAATTCAAGGCAGGTGAGTTAAGATTTAGGCTTTATACCATAATCTTGAGAAAGCCACAGCAGCTTCTCCTAAACAGACACCAATAACAGAACCACTGCACAATCGCTGCTACTGCAGTGGCCTTGCATCAGGTAGAGGAAATCCTCCATTATCCTTGTGATCTACCTTGACTGCGTTTTATAAAACTAAAGAAGCACAAAGCACCTATCTCAGACCAGAGAACTGGAACCACTGATGCCACTTAAATCAACAGCTGAGCTCCCATTAAAGTCAGCAGAAATAAGACTAGGTCTCCTGTTCCTTAACAACCTCTTCAAAATAATGGCAGCAACAAGCGTGAGATTGGGTTGACAATCATTTACATGCAAGTGTGACCTTTTTACTCAGTGGTGACATTTGTTTCCTATTAGCAAAATACTGTATTGTATTTAAGCAATAATTGCATTTTCTATGGAGACAAACGACATGTAAATCAATAAATGACGAGGCTGCAGGCCAAGCACATTATTGATTTTCAGTCATGTTCATCTCTGAGCTTAATGCTGATAAAATACAGTATCCGCTATGATTTTTTTACCAGTTACATATTTTGGGCCAGACAGAAGTTTTCTGAGAATTAAGAAAGGTTTTCTCCAGTTGAGAGAGAGGAGATTAAAGAGGAGTGAGAATTTAACAGCTGTAATCAAAGGTAACACACAGCATCTTAAACGCAAACGCTGAATAGATCAATAAAGGCTTGTACGACACCCTTGTCATCTACTCAGTTTTTATGGTTGATCAAACTATGAATGCATATCATCTGTATTAAACCAGTGGTTAAATGTAATATCACGCACTGAAACAAACAGAAGGTTTACAGAAATCTCAGTGAGAACCATTCTTACTGTTTTTGCCCATCGTGAGAAAACCAGATTATTCAAAATCCACAACAGGACCCTGGCAAGTTGCAGATATGGAGAAGGGTCTTCCTAGAACATGAATAGTGTGTTCCCAAATTTGCTGCATTTTCCAGATGACAACACAAATTAGAAATTTTAATACAAAACTAAGAAAACAAGGGAATAATCTCCCTGTTTTCCTTTTATAAATCAATCAAATTCAAGGGTCAGATTTTCATGGGAATAGGCCGTGAGAAGACCAGTTTTCAGAGGAACACAGCTTTAATTTAAGAACCAGGCTGTCAGTTATTAAGGATACTGAATTCTGATACTTAAATAAGAATGGTGGTTTTAAACAAATGAGTTTTCCAAAAACACAAACTTAAGTAGTTCCATAACTGCAGAGAGAAAAACAAGAAGAATCTGGAATGGATTCCCTAATGGATCAAAAGTGATCACTACCTGGTCTCTGTGACATGTGCACAAGTGGTCTGAATCTCCTAAGAACAGAGGAGTGAGTGAAGAAAGGAACTTCAACACACAGGCACTCAGCCTCAGACGGCCTAGGAAGATACAGGCAATCTTAGCTAGCAAAGGTACCAAGACGTCATTTGTGAATATGAGATGAGGTGTTTAGCTGCTTCTCAGGGTCACAAGAAACAGTAAAATAATTACACTCTGACCGGTATATTGTTGCAGTAAAAGCACTGACTTTTTCTACATCTCCTCCTGAATCATTAATAAGGTCATTCACTGAGAATATTTTAGGAGACACTGTCAGCCTGATTTGGGATATTTTCACCATAAATTTCTGTGTGACAGCCATGATTTAAGATTACTCTGTTTTTAAGTTCTTTACTGTGGTTAAGAAAATTATGTGAAAGAAAAACTCTTACCGTTGTAGCCTAACACCAACAAGCAGGGTTCACCTACTCCTCTGTATGAGGAATAATCCTGCAATATTCTTTCATGCTGACCAAACCTTTCTATACAATATAAAAGGAGCAGACACAGGTGTTAATTTCCTCCACAACGGCCAATTTTCCTTCCACTAGAAGTTATTCTGAATAAGGATTATACAATCTAAATGCAGTTGTTCAGTATGTAAGACTCCATAATAACCTACAATCGAACCAACAGGTTAAGACACTTTTCATCTGACTGCACTAAATTATTGATCTATTGGTCCCTTTTTCAGATTTTAAATCACCCAAACAGAAGGAAAAATAAATGCATTAAGACTTTTTCAGTCTCAGTGAGAAAATATGTGTGGGTAGTTTGAGTCCCAACAGTAAAAATAATCACACAGACTATCTTACAGTAATCCATCTGATTTTGAATTAACCACTCAAGCAGTTTATTTTAAAATATATTTTTAGTTTGCTTGGGAGTTGACTATATAAGTCCCATCTATCAATTCCTGCAGTGGGTATTACAGTATGAATAATATATGCCTTTGTCGTGTGAATAAGATAACAGCCTTCACTCTTCAGTGCTCTACATGTCTTGTTCCAAATGTGACATAAAATAAAATTTTCCTTGAGTAGCTGAAAAGATATAAGTCCCATCTATCAATTCCTGCAGTTTGGGTATTACAGTATGAATAATATATGCCTTTGTCGTGTGAATAAGATAACAGCCTTCACTCTTCAGTGCTCTACATGTCTTGTTCCAAATGTGACATAAAATAAAATTTTCCTTGAGTAGCTGAAAAGGAATTTAGAATAAATGAATTTTGAATGCATCAGAGACAGAAGCTATTTTTTTTTTAAAGAACAAATAAAGACTACTAAGCAAAATATCAAGAATTATTTATTAAATTCAGTGAGGCACTCATAAGGGCCTAAAGATTTCGCTGAAGAGTGGTGTTTTCTTAAAAACACACTTGAACACCTGCACTTAACATCTTTTTAAGTTACCACTCCAAAAGTTTCTTAGGCCCTTACAAGCCTTTTCAGTAGCCAACAACAAACACACCCCTTGACCGCCTGCAGGCGTGAATTCAGATGGATTCAAATCTAGTCAGCTTGTCTTATTTTCAGAATTTTTTTGCTCTTTTTTTTTTTTTTACTATGGAGGCTCTGGCAGTCTTCTCCAAAGCATCAGGAAACCGCATCTGCTAAAAACAGGTTCTAAGGCTGGGCAGAACACTGATATCATCCAATACACCAGCTCCCGAGTTCCTGTTTGACAGAGCCATGATTTCTGTTTCTGGAACAATTCAAATAATACATTTAAATATCTGGTTCATTGTTCACAATGCAGCACTATGGATCTGCCTGGATGCTAACTACAGTACCATATAGCTTTGGCAGCATAAATAATCATGAAAAATTACAAACTGACAAGAACCACTATTAAGTGATTATTTGGCCGCCCAGAACATATGCCTGAAACCTACTCTGTATATATTTTTGGCCTGTGGCCTCCCTCCCCCCTTTTTCCTTATGTTCTTAAAAAGAGTAAAAAAAAAGTCTTAGTTTTCCCATTTTTCACTACCTCAGACATATTATTTTCTTCTCAGGCCAAAAAGGAACTGGAGCTTTATTTTCACAGAAGAGTCAGGAAGAAGCCCGGTACGTATTTCTTTTGGACCAAGAACTGTTTATTTTTCTGACTTGTTTTTTCCAGGTTTTAACATTTGGGCACACGCAGTTATTTGGATTGTCACAACAACTGTTTAAGACAGCTCTGTGTTTGATGTATAGCTAAAGATTCCCAGAAAGAGCCAGGAGTGGAAGAGTCAAACAATTACAGGCAAAATTAAAGGGGTTCATGGTGGGGCGGGAGAAGGAAAAGAAGAAAACAAGAGGGGGTTGACCTTTTTGCATTTCAACTTCACATAGCAACAAATGCAAGAAGCACTGAAAACACTAGAAGTGACAAAACAAAATTTTCAAAAGAAAGTATTTGGATTTACGTTTTAAAATGTGCATGTATCTTCATTTTTAAAGGGTTAAAAGAGTAAAATGAGGTATTTCAGAGAGAACCCTATTTTCTAGTAACCCAAAATTATTTTCAAAATGATTTTTCTTTTCCTGAGGCAGAGAAAAATGCAATTTAGGATAACTCAACAAAACTTGCTTGCTGCTTTCTCCTCTGGTAAAATCAGCAATCTAACAACATAATTTATTCACACAGATGTAATCGGTATCTCTACGGACCTGCGAACAGCACAGCACTTTCCAAAAACCTTGAGAGCAAGCCTTGGCCTGGTGGTCACGATGAGAAAGCAGCCCATCATCTGAATAGCAATGGGCTTTGACTTTTAATCTGTTATGGGAAAGAAAACGTCCTTATTTCAGACAGAGAATTCAGTCTTCAGGCCTTAGCTTAACCTTTAAATCACAAGGAACCTGAAGAAGTGCCACAGATGGGTAATGGTTAATGGTGTTCACCAAGTCTCAGTGACATCATACTGAATGAAACAAAGCCCTACTTCTGCACTCTCCTGTTATCCTTGTTAGAAATGTAAAGTCACAAGCACTAAGCAGATGATAACATTTGTTTTAAAGGAAATGTTAATTGAAATTGGCATGCCGATGCTCACAGCTAGGAAAAGGACCCCAAGAGATCAGTAGAAAGAAGAAGGAAAAAAAATGGTGAGTTTTACCAGATGAGCACTGACTCCCAGCCAACAATGGGGAGGGCTCCACGTCTGGTAATCCATCTTTAACTACAGCAAGATTAACTCTGACCTGAATAAAAAGCTATTTCTAAAGTGCAGAAAGCCTATTAGCTGCTCTTCTAAGCATATGAGTAGGAGGTGAAGAAAATAGTCACATGAAATCTACATTTTCTTAATTATTTTTTTCAAACACATACTGGGACTTGAAAATCTCAAATTAAGAAAAAAAATATTCATTTTAATGCATGACATGTAATGCTTATCACTTAATCATTTTGAAGTGCCAACAGGTTTAATTACAGCCTGCAGTGGTGCAGCAAGATGGAAAAAGGTCATGAATCTGAACACCCAAATCCAAATCATAGAAGTTAGCTTTCTCTTCCCCTCTCAATGCATACTGGATTCTTTAGAAAAACCAATATATTTTAACATCTATTTTTAAGCAGAACACCAAACTAAACCCAATAAAATCTTTGTTAAAAACTGTTTTTATAGCAAGGACCCAAGTTTACTTATAGGCAAGCAGTAACCTAAACCATCCTCACTCTGCGTGAGTTATTGCTTATTAAAGCAGGACATTTACAGGGCTGGGGGAACCCTATAGATACTAATAGCAGTTATAAACAAAAGATTCAGATATCAGTTACTGCAGTGACTGAGCAGCAAGACAGAAAAATCTCAGAAAGCTCATGACAGCGGCCTGCCCAGCCTGAGCACTGGCATGCCTGCCATCAAGAAGTGGGGCATTCTTCCCAGGCATAAACTCCAGGGGGAAGACCTCTTGAAAGTTTCTTCCCCCCACCCCGCCCGCCTCATGCTCCATCTCACAGGCATCCTGCAGGCATGAATAAACACTAAGCCTTAAGCTGCTCATTTCCCCAGGAGCTTGTTTATTCATGAACACCTAGATGTTTATCTACATGCTTAATACTCTCCAAAATTTACAAACACCTGAATGTTTTGAGGAACTGCACTTAAGAACCCAATCAATGAAAAATCTTTCACTGACTTCAGTAAGTTCAATTTCAGACAAAGGTATGAAACACTATTCAAGGTAACTGATTTGATCCAGCAACTATTCTCTGATATTCTGAGGAACATGGTAGTTTGTTTTTGTGTTTTTTTTTTTCTTGTTACCACTTGGGAGAATAGTCGCTGGCTTTTAGGAAACGACCGGCTGGGCAGCAGTTACAGAAGACTGGTCCGCGTGTCCAGTTTTCTAAATAGGTTTATTCACATCTTCTGCCATGCGAAAAGTCAATACAACTACAAATTGAAGATGGTGTCAAAGTCACAGCCCCATGGCAGCCACTCTTCGTAGGGTTAGATCGCTTGCTGGTGTAGGTGGCCTTGGCAGCTGGAGAATTCACTTCCTTTGTGCAGCAGAGTTACCCTCTTCCCCAGTCGTTGTACTGTTTTACTACTTTCAGATGCCAATACATCTTCTTCACCATTTGAATGGGAATGCAAAACACCGCTCTCTTCCCTTCTTGTGCTCTTTTTGCTCATTGGGTTTATTCCTGTTTCTAGATTACATCTTGTTCCAATGGCTATGTGTGTGTAACTGAAAACCCGCTTCCCTCATTGCAAGAAAAAGGCCTCCTTACAACAACTGGCATCTGCTAAGCCACTCCAATAACTTCCAATAATCACTAATGAACGTGAAAATATTGTCATTATATAAACACCCCCGCCCTGAAAAAGTACATGTAAAAATACTTAAGACCTGAGACAAAGTCTCACATGTACAGAAAAATAAGTAGTGAACTAATTGATTACATCAAAAATAGTTAAATGAATTACTCTGAGTATCAACATAGGACTTTTTTTTCTTCCTTTTCATTACGTTCAAGTTGATTAGTAGTTGCAATATCCATCGTTTAGAGAAGAGACAGGACATACTTTCCTGCAGCTCTTCTCTGACCCGAATGGGCTGCCTTATTTCAAACGTGAATACTCAGTATTGTCTCTTCCCACAGTTTTTGATTCAGCAGCAAAACGATGCTTTTAAGGAAAAGGAAAGCCTAAGACCCATACAGAAAAAAATAGATGCGTAAGAGCTATGGAAATAATTTATTCATATCCTAGTGTGCAAGAGCCACTCTCAGCCACATATATGCATATGACAAAACTCTTTAGGAAATCAGCTTCTCTAACAGAACATATTTGGAAAGGTAAAGCTGATAACCTATCTGAAATACATTCAATGGGCTTCCTCCTTTAAGCTTTTCTAATTACAGCATTAAATTCTATGCTTTTTAATGCATTAGACACACTGAGGACATAGGACACTCAATCAACGTTATATAGAAAGAAATAAAGTGAGGTCTTTACAAAAGAACTCGAGTGGAATTTGCTTATATTGTACATACCTGCACTGAGCTTCTTTCCGAGAAATAGGGAGAGGGAGAAACATTGGTAATGAAAAGAAGGATCATCTTTTGCAATTAGGTCTGTTGACTGTTACTTTCAAATACTACTTTTGACTAGGTTTTATTTCAATGAGTATTAAATGTGGCTACGTGGAGAAATTAAAGTAGTTGGATAGAAAAAACCTAGCCCGTCATCTCCAAAGCTGCATTCCTATAAATAGGAACCTAAGCTTCAATACAGGCACATAAATGGAAATTCATCCCAGAGCAAGAATTAAGAGGCTCCTGGTACAGAATAATTAGAACCTTGGGGAGGGGACGGGCTGACAATTCAGAAATGCTCATGAGTTTACATAGTTTCCAAACAGATGTAAAGGTAAGGGTTTTCTATTTATTTATTTTATTTCTATTCTGTCTTCTAAGATGGTAGAAACTCTGCATTTCCCACCTGCGATTGCCTGCAATGCTTTTTATCACTACCTTACTACCAACGTTCATTTTCCTTTTTTATGCAGCTCTGAGGGGAAACAGCAGTTACTCTAGAGTACAAAAACAATTCATCCACAGAATACAGCATACAGTTCTGAGTATCTTGTTGAAAGACTGAAATTATCACAGCTCTGATCATCTTCCCAGTATCTGAAAAAACAAAAAGGAGTATCTTCCCAGAGGTCAGAACAAATATCATGTATGCATCTCAAAAAGTCAATTTTAAACTTGTGTTCTGAAATAAGGGGCTAACAGAACAATATTTGAATTCAGTTTCTGGCACTTTCATTATGCCATCAGTTATTATAGTGCCACCTTCTAATAGGAATTTCATCATGTATTCAAATTGGTGAGCAGAGTCATTTAGCAGCCACAACAAATTGAGCTCAGCAGGCTTTATTTCAAGAACAACAATGGTGTCAAGTGGTCAGTCCTTCATTTTTAATTTCTGGATATATGAGATGCAAATTGCACGGTCTCTCATTCTAACAGCCAGTCATGGCAAATAGTTATAATGACATTCTAACATACTCTTAAACATGGGTAAACAACATTATCAAGCTGGGGATAGGGCAGTTTGGATCACAAAGGAAGATTCATTGTATTGTAGAAATTTTTAAAATTTTTTATCTTCATTGACCACAGTCATGTCTTCCTAATCAGAAAAGTAAATACCAGAGTTTGTACCTTGACCCTATGTAGAGAAGTTAAATAATCGTATGAATCACTTCTTTTTTCTTTCTTTCTACATCTGCAAGCTTGAAAAGATCAAATCATCTGCTTCATAACAAGCTCTGTGTATCTAGATTTTAATTGCTGCTTAATGGTGAAACGCAATGTCCTACTATACAGAGCATATAGTGACATCTGCCAAACAGCTATCTGTCACTCTCTGTACAGCAAAAAGGGTGCCAGTGGTCACTGAGAACACGGAATACTAACTATCTTATGATAATCAGTGTAATTGGGGCCTGATACTCTCCACAGTCATGTGGATATCTCCCCCTATTTGGATCAGTGAATGTTGAAGCCTTACCAGCAACTGATGCTGACCTGATGAAATGAGGGAACATGCTGGCATGCTCTCGTGGCTTTAAGACTTGAAGGACACAACTGAGTCACTGGCAACTCCCAACAAGCAATGTAAAAACTTAATTAATTATTCAGTTCTTCAGCCAACAGTCTCTTTTCCAAGGGCCTTATTTAGTGATGCCAAACACTTTATGTTATTTTAAGCTCCTTTAACTATTGACTGTTTTATTTTTATTTGGCACTACCAAACAACTTCCTCTGACATACCAGATCTTTGAAGTCCAATCTACTGTTCATACAGCAAAAGTGAAGCTGACACTCCTTCCTCTATTTAATTGGAAAAAACCCAATCATTATAAATCAGGCTTCTGCTTCAAAAAGCAGATAGAAAACAATGCTGGAATTTGCTGTAAAAGAGTTCAAAACACGCAAGCTTAACATTTGCTTTCTGAGATGGCCAGGTCAGTAAAATTTTAATCACGATACTTGCGCTAAGAAAATGAACATATGAAAGAAGAGGTTCACATGTGAACAAACCAAATTCATTTAAAAATATGAACCATCATGAACACTAACAGAAATTGTACTAATTTCTCTGTGTTGCACATCCATATTCTGAGCCTGAAATGCATCTTGCCCTACAGCAAGCCATTTTTAAAGTCTTGATGAGCTGTAAACACTTGTTTCTATTGCCAGCGTGCCAAGCTACTGACCCACAGCACCTTACGGTTGTTCTCATTTTGACAGAATAGCTTAAGGAAGATGCTGATTTTAAATGCAAGATGTATTTTGCTGTTTGCGCATGGGAAGCTCTTCTGTGACATGAATTGGGATGATTTGGTGTATGTAAAATCCAGTGGAATGCAAAGGGAAAAGGTCAGCTGGTTTCATAGTGGGATACTGTAGAAGGCAAGAGTGGTTAATCCTCATCCAGACCATTATTTGCAGCCTTATTTACACTTACTGTCACAGCAGTATTTACTTAAATTAGAAGGTTACACATCACTGGGTAAAGTGAAAGATGTCAGTTAATGAGTCTTGAATTTCCTCTCTAGGGGTTTAATTCTGGAGTAATGTGAAAGAATTCTCTCAGAATGTACTACCAAGTAAATTACAACAGAACCTGCTTATCTCTACCTAGTTATCTTCTCCATTCATAGACCAGTCCTCGAACTCCAGCCTCTTGTTTCACAGTGTCCAAGTTACCTATAAACTGCTTACTGAACTACATCTAACTAATTTCTTTCCTTCCAGAGTGCACAATGCAGCTTTCTACAGCAGACATTTGTTTAACATTGGTTTGCTCCCCCATATTACATTAAAGATAAGCATTAATGTTTGGGAGTCAGTCACCCCACATTTGTTCACCCACAACGTATCTTCAACAAATATCTTAATGAAGAAACAGACATTTTTCTTTCTTCTGCTCTACCGCAGCCTGGCTAAGGCCCACCCACCTAACCTCCTCTCTACTGCCAGGACCCTGAACAAGTGCTGTGTAACGCTGCAAATTCATGCAACATCAACACGAAACTCAATTCTGACTTTACGCTGGATAAATTGCAAGTGATGGGAAGAATTTCAATAGGTTGCCCAGGGGAAGCAGAATATTTATTTCAACAATGCTCCAATTTTTAAATAGTCCTAACTAAGCTAGTTGTCACTACAGTAAGATTACACTGCTGGTTCATTGCTATTCTAGCAGATGGTGAGGACTTGTAAAAGCAGAATGCACTGCCACTTTGCTGTTCTAACAAATTAAAACTGAAGTCTTGAAAAGTTAATTCAATCAACAGCAATAACAACAGAAATGTGAAGTTTAGACCTTCGATAAATATAATATACACATATATACTAATTTTATGGGCACTTATGCCATCTTCTGAGAAATGCAGAGCTGTGAAAGAGAGTTTTTCTGTGAAGAAGATTTTGGATTTTGTTTTTATACATAATTTAGATATCCAGCCATAGTTCATTTATCATTTTGATATTAAGTCATTATAGTGGCAAATACCTTCAAGTTCTGGCATGGCACTCAAAAGCTCCAGAAAATACTTCCAACAAAAACATGAAATGGATTGTAAACACCTAATTAAGTATGATAGCCAGCCTTGCACGTAAGAGAGTTGGGTTTGGACGTGTTACATTATTACAGTTCTCCGTGGAATAATTGTTTTAGGAATAACAGAAGATTTCACTCCCTGGCCCAAATCCCCAAAACATCAAAAGACAACAGTGCTAAGTGGCATACTTCAGACCTCATCTCTTACTGTCTTCATATCATAAACAGGTTATCTACGGTCTTTATTCCACAAATTGCTGCTCTATGGCCGGAACCATTGCAATATACTCACTGACTGACACTAACTAAGGATGATTTCTGACTGGCTCACAGACAACAGCTATTTTCTTTACAATTACTGCATCTCTTACAAAATCTGCACGTCATACAACATCTGAAATGTTTTGTTGTCCACATGGCTTTAGACTGACCCTCCTGGTGAAACAGACAATTATTATCCCCATTTTACAAATGAGGGAGAAGGATGATGAGTCTGTTTTTCGGTTTTGGTTTGTTTTTAGTTTGTTTAAAGGCATTTTGATGCCTGTCTGCTCCACAATACAACAGTAAGCGCATCATCATTAAACACTCCTATTTTCACAAGCAAGTTTAAAACACTGTGAATCAAGGCAGATGTTGCTTAACTAAGATGCTTTTGAAAATGGAATCTCTGCCTCAGAGCACTAAGCAGATCCATACTTTGAAATACGGGCTATGGCAGTACCAGAAGGTCACCCAGGAAGTTCACAGCAGAACAGGGAAGTGAACCACAGCTCTCTCAGTCTGCACTCAATCTGCTGAGACAGCCTCTCTCTTGTCTAATCCCCACCCATTAAATTCTCAGGCCCTTCTTTCCCTTTATCCGCTCTCCTCTCTTACCCTCTCCTGCTCCGAAACTGCCCGCTTCACTTCCAAATATCACTACCCTTGCTAAACCTTTTAAGAAATTACATACGAACAAATCCTCACTTAATTCCTTATCACACCTTTTCCTCATCATTTGTCTTTCTGTAGCCCGAAAGTGCTATGGAACTGGCTCAGCACTCCTTTGTGTTTGTACAGCACCTAGAAAACATCTCACTGATCCACTTTGGGTTTTCTTTGGTTACTATGGAGATAGAAGTAACAGCAAAATGACTGAGGATGAACAAGTCTAATAAGAAAAAATACACACCTATAAAAATTACATCATACTGTCCAGACCCTTTGAACTCAATGCAATAACTGATTGGGGTTATGTTTCTTCATTGGCTTATTTAATGGAAGGAAATAAAAATTTTTCTCACTGATGCACATGACAACACTCTATTGAACATCCAAGCTGAAACTCTACTGGGGTAGAAAATGGGGATAGGAAAGAAGCTTTAAGACTGCTTATACAGTGAGGGAGGTTTATCAAGATTTAGAGATAAATTGCCTGGAAGTCTGCTGAGGTATGCTATGAAACCACACAAATATCCAATTAGCACGTTTAAAACTGTTAATTTTGATTGATACTACTATTTGGGCCTGATTTAAAAACCTGTGCAGATTTGCCAGTCTTTCTGGGTTGTAAATATCCATCCTTGTTAGATACATTAGCCTACTGGCACAAGATTTTCTTCAGCTGCTGTTCCTGCTTTGTTCTGCATTTCCTCCCTCTATTTCAGTTTTGAAACTTTTCTATTCCATTACCCGGCGGAATTAATCTCAAGTGAACAGATTAACCTGTGTCACTACAAGGCCAAGTACCTTCCTCTCTGTGATGATACGACTGACCTAATTCCAGTCGAGCTCCATCTACCAACCGCAGCCTAAACCCAGAGCAGCAGAGACCACTGAACAGGAACTCACGCTTTATATTTCAGCATACAAGGGAGGCAAAAAAACAGTAGAGCAGGTGGTTCACAGAGGGCTTGAGAAATACACAAAGAGACTTTTCTCCTACACTATCACTGGTTCATAACTTTTGCCGAGATAGTGCAACAATCATCATGTAGAAGTTCACCTGTGCAAAGGGAGTGACCAGGACAATGGTAAGCTGAGAATCTATGGTAACCCACTGCTGAAAGCAGTAACACCACCATGATGTTTCTACATTACCTTTCATCCCAGATAAATTTACTGGGTGCATGCAGCTATAAACAAGAATGGAATGTAGTTGAGTGCTGCGCAGCTATTTATTATTGCAGAGCAATACTGCACAAAGATTTAGGAGAAGAAGTGATAATGAGCATCACATTCAAAAGAAACTTTAAGAGTCTTTAACCATAAGAATATAACTACCTGGTTGGAATTTGTCCAGAACATAGAAGATATCAAAAAGTACCAGGGGATAGTTAATGTGTACTACATTGTCTAAAGAATGACGATTTTTCCTCAAGGCCCCTTAAACATAGATGATTATGTTAACACTTTAAACTGTGTTAACACTAACAATTTTATAAAGACACATATAGATAGATCTGTATATACATATTTGATGCATTACATCTTATTATAATATTCATTTCCTTTTGATAGCGTAACTTCGAGGTGTCAGCAATGCAGATTTATCCCTAATCCTTTTCTTTTAATTACATTATAACATGAAAATTATTTTAAATGGAAACCATGTCTATTTAACTTGGAAAAGTCAAAATATCTCCTCTAAACCTTCCCACTTCTCGTCTTGACACCAATTATTCTGTATTTTTTATTAAAGTTAAGACACGTAATCCACTCTCAATAACTCTATATAAGGCACAAGGCAAAGGGGAAATATGCAATAGTTTCATCATTAGAAATAGAAACAAACCTCAAGAAATTTCAAAAGGCAAAAAAGAAGAAGAGTGACTGCTATAGTAGCTATACATACATTCATCCACTAAATGTGCATACACAAAATAGATATACAGCTCACCACCTCCACAAAAACAACATGCCTACCTCAATAACTATTTCATAATTCCCCCCCCCCCCCCCCCCAACACCACCACCCCCCCCACAACTACATTCTCTTAGACTATATTTTAATTTTCTGGCTCAGATCCATTGGTACTATTCATAGTATGTATTCAGAAGGGAAACTATCCCCAAGGGAAAATATGGCCAGGTGTGCTCCTCACTGAAAATATAGTAAAGTTATTTAATTGACTCGCCTTCAAATTTTTTGCACAGCTTATGAATAAACTAAACAATTATGTGTGTACCTGTAAAGCATGTGTTTACAGTGATACAGCCACCCACAGGGGATGGCTATTTGCTTCTTATTGCAGTTAGTAAAACTTTGGCACTCAGATCCCACAGAGAGGTTCCAAAATCAGAGCCACAGTGTACAGCGAGAACAAATGAATTACAGGAACTCAGCAGTTAAACCTTTGCCTGTCCTTCACCACCTTTCTTGTCTGTAGTCTTGTCTGACCATACCTTGTTGGCCGTCTGTGTCGCTTTGCTCGTATTGCTGGACAGACCTGACAGAGAGCTCCCTAGCCTCGAGCATACAATGTCGAGTAAGTCTCCCTCTAAACAGCACTCTGCTGCTTCTCAGCACATCTGCTCTCGGTGCTTTACTGCCCAGAGAATCACCACCACCTGCACAGACCTCATGTCTGTCTGTCTCTCACACACACGCTTTCCCAGAATCTCCAGGGCTTTGCTATCAGCAATGTTTAGGCAAGTAAAAGTTTTCCATGGAGATGACAAGATTTCCTGAAATGAGAGAGAGGCTGTAACAGAAAATCCATGTCGTTCAAAGTAAAACCAGCATGCTTGCGTCTAAATCAGACTCGGGTGAAAACCATGATTTAGGTCTGTGTTTGGAACCAGCTACTCACAGCTGCATTTGCCCGTGGATATGGTGTAATTTCATCATCTATTTCACAAATACCCACAAAAGTATTTTGCATGTAAATATTCATAAGGTGCAAATTAGTGGTTTCACAGCTCTCTTCCCTTTCTTTTTCTCCTACAAGCTGCTACAATAAAATCTCACTTCACAGAATTCCAGTTAAATGTAAGCAAGGTCTCTCCCTTGATCTACACTCATGCATATCACCTCTCCAGATTATTTAAAATACTGATTATTCAAATGTTTCTGATGTCTCTGAAGCATGACATGCATGTGTTGCTGTTGATTTTCAGCTAGAGAAAATAATTGGAAATCCCAGGATACGCTGAAAAAAGGCTGAAATATTAACTCAGTGGCCAGTTTAAAATTTGCAGAGTCAGCAAAGGTATCACACTTTGCAGGCCCTTCTTGAAAAAGCATATCTCAACAGCGTGAACTTCAGACAACACCCTTGTAGCAAATCATATTTGTTTTACATAAGGAGAAGTATAGCTTGGACATCTTTGGTATGCTGTGCGGGAACAAAACAACATGGTCTCCAGACAACAAAAAAAATCCCTCTCCCTTTTAAGCAAGGTGCTTAAAAGAAACCTCTATGAAGCTAATATAAAGTATACAGGTCCAGTCCGGAGTCCTGACTCCCATAAAGCCTCTGTATTCGAAAACACTAAATCCTCATCCCACACTTCAGCTTCCTTAAACTACATTTGACCAAAAGACTAGGGCTCATTAATTCCATATTGAGGTCAGAAAACTTACACAGAACAGACCACATTGTAAGGAAATCCATAAATCCATCCTGATCTCAGTACTGAAGAAACATCACCTTCAGCTACTACTACTGATGAAGCTGTGTGTATAGATCATTCTAAGTACCAGCTCATATGAAGACCATACACACAATATCCTCATCACGAAGACATTGCACATGCTTTTTTTTAAATGCTGGTAAGTTCTAAGGAAAAAAAATTACATTCTTTTTAAAATGAAAAGGATAGTCTTTCAGTCCTAGACTCCTAAATTAATATTTAAGTATTTACTCTGCACACCAAAGAAATTAATCCCTATCATTTGCTTATACACAGTAAACACATGCATGATATCTGACCTGTTTACAACATCGTTGTATTTCTTACAATGAAAAAAAGAGTTCTTAGGAAAAAAAGTCCTCCCTGCAGCAAAGCTTCTTGCACTCACATGTGCTGCAGACCCTACACAGCCATCAGACAACGCTTTGTAACGTCAGAACTGCAGAGAGGGGTGGAAGAGAGCACTGAAGGAAACTTTCCATTGACGCTACTGCCTCACACCCCAAAATGTTCTAGGGGGTTATTTTATTTTGGTTGACATGCACTAGGAGAAAAGCAGCAGCCATGGAACATTTACCCATTTTCCTTTCTTCTCTTGCTCAACATTTGTTTCCTCCATCATCTAACGTGATTACCAGAGATAAGAAAAGTAAAACATTTACACCAGCTCCAGGCAGACACGGAGAATCCCTTTAACAATTCCCCTGAAAACTCCATCTGTCTGATCCACTTTTCAATGAACCAGAAGACAAATATTCCTTCCTACAAATACAGATGATGCTCTAGTTCCACGTTCAAACTTTTTTCCCCCCAATTTCAGACCCAATGCCTGCATAAACAAATTCAATTTGCTGTACCATTTTATTCCACTAGCTTTACCAATGGAGCTAAGTAGAAATGTCATCAGTGTTTGAGTGATTGTTGGATATTATTTATTTGATACAAAATGAGCACTGAATGAATTGGCAAATTAATCAGCAAATGGTATTATTACCTTGAATAGATTTAAGCTACTCCATATGAAACTATAGCTCATTGTTATACAACTTTGATCACTGGCTACATGTACAAAGCCTACAAATGTACAAAGCATCAGGAATGATCTTTATAAAAATAAGATTAATGGATAATAGGAACAAGGTGGATGCTGGAGACGTTGCTGACATTTCATATTAAAGCCAGAAACTGTTATGAAATTGAGCTGAAACGTGCTATACCAGGGTAGAAAAGATGATCATCAATACGTTTCATTTATTAAAGTACTCCGTTATTGACATTTTGTAAAATTAGAAATCATGAGATTGTTGCCTTCCACAAATTTGACTAGGAGTAGTATCATCTAATAGCATACTGAGAGAAGGCAACCAGCTGGGAGCGCACAGTGAGTGGAGCATTTTCTCACTGAAGTTTAAAATACTCTATGCAAATTCATTCTTCCCCTCTTCTAAAAGAGATTTAGGAACATGTGCAAGCAGCACATTCTTTCAACCCCATGTGTTAGGGCAATGCTTGAGACAGAGGGCACAGAAGGATGAACGCCCTGAATAGCGCGAAGATGTGGGACTGAAGAGTGGGGAAAAGGCCTGGAAGGAACCACCTGGTACCCAGCTCCCTTTGCTACTCTGTCTTCTCCAAATGCTCTGACTGCAGGAGCAGACGGCCATAGTTGATAATTAAAATTGTCACACTCTATCACATGCAAAGCAAAGGGATAGTCAAGCTTCCATAGTCAAGCTTAACTTCTCTGCCATTTTACTGATTTCTAGACAGGCAGACATACAAAGCACAGTTCATTGCATTTTTGACCCATTAGCCAAAGCACTGGATAGGGTTCCTAATTATTCATTTACTAAATACTTTTTATGTCTGTTTCTATCAGTAGGATATTCAAGAAAACATTGCTATCTACACAAGACTTCATTATTCGAACACATATTCTGAATAGTTTTCCAGCCTCTATAATTTCCTTATTTGCAGCATTCTGTATTTGAGACATTTCCAGTACCCAAATGTTGCATCTCATCTTTATCTATTCCCAATAGAACCATCATAACTTATAATAAGTAACTCTAAATGGCAGATTTCTGAAGCAAACACATGATTTATGATTTAGCTTAAAAAAACCCCTTACATTTAACATTCAAAGTACTGTCAAACATTCTTGGAAGTCAATACATATTCTGTCTGAATATAGCAAGAGACAAAAAGGGTACAAATAAGTCAGAGGATTTTTTTAGACAACTTGTAATCACTCCTTTAGAGTTTCTGGGAGTTTATTTCAATTAAGGAACTAAGAGCTTGGTTGAAGGCAGTGAGAGATAGGAAGGGTTCACTGTCCTTGGAGTGCACATTCATTTTTTCCTACAAAGATAATTCTGTGGGCCAAATCAAAATATTCTCCATAGAACACATTCTTGCTCTCTTTAAGTGACAAAATTAATTTTATCGGGATTGCTTGAGTCTTACGCTTAAATGGCTGATAACTAAACATACCAAGGCATTCCTTTAATTTTGGGGAGGATTATTCACCCAGTTATGAGGTAACTAGTTGTGTCCACATGTCATCCTCATCATCAGCTGCTTTACCCATAGAAGACTCATAACCACAAATACAGGTGTTTCACCTGAATCACACTGTTGCTTCAGTGGGAAAAATTACATCAATATCCTCGCAAGTAAAATTGGCTCAGTGACATTTACAGCATCATTACATATTTTATCTTCACATACAAATCCTGTCAGGACACTGAACTTCCACCTCCCCCCATCCCAGAAATATATGAATAAATGTTTCCATCCACAAACCTTCTATTTGGGGCTTTTTATTTCCCCTTTTCACATGATGAATAGCTTCATATATCACAATTAACTCTTTCATTCTTCCTGTACAGAACATGCAACCATATTTATACCCATAAGCTTTGGGTAGATGACTATATATAGAAATATATATGATATATCCATACTCAAACACACACATACAGGACAAAGGTACAAGTTAGAACTTTTCTGTATATTAATCTGATGATAGTCACTGACGACCAAATACTAAACTGTGGCCCTAACTGTGGTCCTATTTAAATGATTTCTCAAAGGAAAGGGTCACTTATAAAAATTAATATTGACCTAGAGAGGCTAATTCATCACAGTTATTGCACGTAGGGGAAATAAGAAACTCTTCAGCTTAATGCACATTAGCAAATCTTTTTTGCGGTTGGGAGGAATCATTTTGTCATGCTAGGCCTGTTTTATAGTTTTGCATTGTACCTTATGACACAGGTAAACAAATGAAACACATAGGCAGAACTATAATTCACTGAGCCGCTCAACCATGATCCTGCCGGGCTGGCTCCTGGAATCACCATCTACCCAAGAGCAGGAAACAGAGAACGGAGCAGTTCATCAGCACAGCTACGGGGAGCCCAAACTCTCACTGACTGCAGAATGGTTTTGCATCAGGACCGTGCTATGCTTTAGTATATCAATTTTCTTAACGTGTTTTACAGTTCTTCAGAAAGCTCCAGTCTAATTCTAGCCTTTTCTTGATACTGTCAGAACTTGGTCATTCTTTTAGGATGAACTAATCACAAAAAGAGTTTTCACCCCTAGATTGTAAAGGAGTCTGCAGAAAATTAGCTGCAAAGGACACAGGAGGCTTTTGTGGCAGAACTGAAAGCTTATGAAAAATGAATTACAGAACAAACATTTTTTAATAGACACGCTTAATGTTTTTATTGGTGAGAATGCTGAAGTGGCTGCCAAATCAAGTTTGCATCCAAATTGTCAAACATAATTCCTTGTATATGTAACATAATAAAAATCTTCATTGTAAAAGCCTTAAGAACACTAAGTAATATAATACTGTCTTTTACAGCACTAAAAACAAATAATAGACTTGTGTCAAGTATTTAGAGAAATACAGAAAACCCATTACACTTCAAAGACAGACAAATTGTTAAATGGTTTTTGCTGCTTTGATCTGCACAAAAGATACAGATCGTTCCGTGGGAACATTTTCAGTTCAAACTTGCCTCCTTAAAATATGCTTTTCAAACTGTGCATTAAAATAAAAGCTATATTCAAATGCAAACACTCAACTAATAACTTCTGCATGTTGATAATTGTATTAATCGGGTAGCAATCTGTGCATCTGCGATATTGTTGTGACCTCTTCAGCTGAAAGCAACTTCTAATAGGCACTCTGAAAATTCAAGAGTCATTGACAGGAGTGCAAGAATTTCTATTTACAAAGAAACGTGTTCAACTGGTAAACAGGAAAAAAAGAATGCAAGATAATCTGAAACATGAAGCAAACAAACTGGCATCAAATGAGGCATAGTAAGAAAATGGAGCAGCAAAAACAATTTAAATGGCTTTCCTGCTGCCACAACCAGTCCAATGTGAATTTTTTTTTCTAAGTAGAGCACATTCCCTTCAAATGCTTTTATTCAAACCCTAGCACATCTGGAAATTTAGCAAGGGCATATTCTATTTCCAAGGGAAAAATCAGACAGGCAAAAACAAAACTAAAAACTTCCCACAAGTATACTGCAAAAAAACTCTGAAAGGTAATGTCAATGTTTATGGAAAGTAACTAAGTGAACAACAGTTTAGGAAGTGATATGGTTACGGTGAAGGTTCAAGCTTATTTAATATAAGCTTTACCCAGGCCAGATCCCCTTTCACAACCTCAGGAAAGGGGAGCATGAGGAAACTTTTGTAGTAAGACATGGATGATGTCCTGACTCTCTATACTTACCCCCAAACTAGAAATCAGCACAAAGAACAGTAGGTAAAAATAAAAGAGAATGATTTTCTTTTTTTTTTCCCCAACTGAAAGAAAAAAACACTGAAGAAGCAGTCAGAAGGAAAAGGATAGCCTCATACTTCATCGTGTTTTGAAAATACAGCCTTATTTAAGTATTTCATTTATGCAGAATAAGAAGTTCAGGATTTATTTTCTAAAAAGTTAATATGAATGTCAGCCTTTACGTCTTCAAAGTAAACAGAATAATCCATTCCTCATAAAAACAAATAATGCCCTCAGCACACAGGAGCTATGACATCATTCTGAAAAGGAATATTTTACCTGACAGTAAGTGCCA